>NC_046382.1:25047237-25148742 GCF_011125445.2 Fundulus heteroclitus | reverse complement strand
TGGGGTCAAGTCCAACCCTTGCCCTGGGTCTTTCTGCATGCAGTTTGGCCTGTTCTCCCTGTGCATGCATGGGTTTATCTCCGACCGTACTCCGGCTTCCTCCCACAGTCAAAAAAAAACATGACTATTAATTGGCTCTCCATTGTCTCTGGCGATAGATGGCGAATGTCCAGGGTGTACCCCACCACTCGCCCATTGACAGCTGGAGATAGGTACCAGCACCCCTCATGACCCCAATGGGGATAAGCGTGTTAGAAGATGGATGGATGGATGGATGTTACCAACATCCCTGTTGTCTTTCAAAGTTCTTGCAAAGGTTATAATGTCATGAATAGCCAATTCAAAGTTTGCCATTGGCATTTCTAGTTTTTTTGCATAACCTGCACCGTCGGTGAGACAACCAAATCGGTTCTCAAATAGTATTTGCTTCTGCAAAGCTTATCAAAATTAATTTTTACAGAATGCTTTGCAGTAGCATGCAATCTTCCCCAGTATGTTTTTTTTTTTACAGAATATTTGAATTGTAATTATATAAACTTAAATTATTCACCCTTTAACATTTTAAATCAGGATATGCCTCTGATAGAATTTCCATGGCAATAATTGCAGTAATCTTTGCTTTTCTCGGAAGAGTGTTGAATATAAATGAAAAGGAAAATTAAAAATTAGTTAAATGAAAAAATACATAGTGTATTGGTAACAGAGAAATGTAGGTGGCAGATCCAATAACAGTAATTACAATACAGTAGATGAATAGCCACCTAAACGCGAGCATTTTTCAAACAGATAAAGTAATGAAATTAAAAACAGGGACAAAAGCATATTTCCTGCAGAGTGGTATTGTGAGTTGCTGCATATGTTATGAAGTGATAAATTACACTTTTTAGATCTTTAATATATTTTCAGCGATATTCACACCAGATATCAGGCAAAATAGGACCCCATTGAGTTACTAGCCACCTTTAAAAATGTGACAGATGCTCTTTTATGCTTTACAGCAGTGTTTTAGCTAGCTGTTTAGGGAATCGTGTCAAAACTGAAGGAATCATGAGTGTGAAATTGTAGTATTAGATTTAGCATGTGGTACTATCTGGCAGATGCTAATTTTTTCAGTCTGAAAATGATGCCATAGACAGAAGCATATCTGAACTACAAAAAAAAAAAAAAAAAACAACCTTGCCAGTGGTACACTATCAGTCTTGGTGGACCTCCAAAGACTGTAGACCTCAAACCTATTGAGGCCGTTAGCGATCATCCTGACAGTGAATGTAGCTAAACTAGCCCTTCTGGGTGGCCCAAAAAGATGTTTTTTTTAAAAAGATGAGTTAAAGAAATCTTGTCTTGGGTAGATGTTATTATAATAAAAATCTTTTCTTTTATAGTTTTAGTCTATAAGCTAATACAATGAAGAATTACATTGTTTTTGTAACAGTCCAACCTCTTTTTTTATGCATGTTCTGTCTTTGATATAAATGTGTGTGCAAAATATACATAAATTGTACCCTGTTACAGCAAATACTCCCCTTTGAATCAGGGTCATTGAGAGAGCTGAATTTTTACATTCAGAATGAATAAAAATAGAAAGATGATTAAGAATGTAGTAAATCTTAAAAACATTTTTATACTACTCCATCAACTTTACATTTCTTTTTATTGGGTTGATCTTATGTCAAAAGCAGGAGGACAAATTTCTGGTTGTCTAAATCACAATACTGTGTGTATTATCAGTTTGGAGACTGTGTTGAAGACTAGAATGTCAGGCAAGGCCTGTTCTCAAAACTTGCATTAAAGCTAGCTAGATATGTTGTTTCTTTAGTTTCAAAACATTTAACCAAGTCAAGAAATTGGATCAAAATCCAGTCTTCATTTTTACTGGATAGAGCCATTGATTTAGCTGTTTCTGCCTTTTACTCTGTGCGGTCTTGTTTATTCTCATATTAAAAAAGTACTCCTCAACTTAAATATCCTTACGTGTTTGTTTCTCTTTCTGCTTTTACTGAGCCCAGTTCTCCTACTTTGGAATTGAATTTGAAACAAATTGGATTGCACATAATATATTGAATATTGTTTGTTGTAACGTGCCTGGAATAGTATTTTGTTCTGAATCCGTACTACATCCAGCTTTTAGTTGTTTTTTGGAAAGACCTGTCCTACCTTGACTAGAAAAGTCTTATTTCAAAGTCCTGATTTTTTTTCTACCAATAAAATATAAGTAAGCATTGTAGGGAATAGTGCCCCAAACGTTTGGATTGGTATAATATTGATATATTGCTTTATATATGACATAGTTGTTCTTTATTTATTACTACTGTTTTTAATGTTCTTTTTTGTTACTACATTCTATCCCTACTTGCATTTATTCTATTTTCTATCTACATTTTATTATTGTGCTATATCTTAATCATGTAAAGCACTTTGTATTGTCTTGTACTGAATTGTGCTATATAAATAAATTTGCTTTGCCTTGCCTTGCCTTGCCTTATTGTGTGCTGAATAGTAAACTATGCGTTCACAAGGTTCTGTGTTGTGCATTGTATATGAATGAAACTTCTCTTCCGTTTTAATGGGTTCTACAGGGTGTTTATCTATGTTTGCATCGCTCACATCAGATGCAACTTTTCAGGGAAATGCATGTAGTCAGAAACCACAGGGGCTCTCAGTGGTAAGCATTAAGGCAGCTGGAGCTCAGTAATGTTAAACAGACACATTACACACTGAGAGATCCAGAATCATGTTGTTGTGGACCTCATTTGTCCTCCTCTCTTTGCCCTGTCGTTAAAGAAATTTGGGCCGACGGCGGTTGTGGGCACAAATCCTTCCGGAGAAACAATGTGGAGATTGAAAGGGGGATTCTTCCTCTTTTTACTCCTAGGCCTTCTGGTCTGCTGCACGTTTACTTGACCCTTCATCACCCCTCTACGCAGGCTCTTTAGGTTTGTTCAGCAGCTTCTGTTTGGGCATATAAGCAGGCTTTGTTGCCTGGGTCAAAGCAGCAGGATGCTGAGTTCAGGAGTTGACGTAAGAAGGCCTTCATGAGGGGGATCATCCGCAGTCTGTTGACAGATCATGTGAAAAAGGCCATTTTATGTGGCAACATGCAGGGATATATTTTTGCCTGTCATTTGGACAAAGACGATGCATACTTGAAGAGAGAGCTCCTTGATGTGTTCGGTTTAGACTGACTTGTCAAAAAAAAGAGGAAAAAAAATTGACAAAAACTTCTTTTCAAACTTGTTTCAAAGTGTTTGTAGGTAATTTTATGTCTCTAAATTGTCTGCACAGCCTGTCCTGTCTGTCAGTTTTTTGCAAGAGTGATGTTGAGTTGTTTACTCAAGCACATCAACTCACTTTTCACTCTCACTTAAACTGATTGAGCTCCACGCAGATACAATATTTCACTAAGTCTATTTGTTGGATATGTCCATCAATACATCTCCTGCTGAAGGAAGACAAGACAATGGATTTATTAGGGAGGGAGATGAACTCCTTTTCAAATCCCATCATTCCGTCGAATGTCTAAAACCTCGACAGCTGATGTGCATATGACAGCTGTCACATTCATCCCAGTTTCCAGTCACAAACAAGCAGCAGCACGTTGACTCCAAAATTCACAGTGCAGCTTTCAGTAAAGTGTAGCCTGCATGAGGGCTCTGTGTTGGATCATAAAACATGTGGTATTCTGACTCACGACTTGTGATTTATCTTGCCTTGAGACATAATTTGGTCTGAGCCTACAGTGAAATATATACTAGGATAAATGCTGTGGCTTTCGAGTTGAAATAAACAAATCCCTAATGCCCTATCAATGTCCTTCCTGTTGGAAATAGAGTAACTCCTTTCACTTACCAAAAGGAATATATATCATCAGATAAATGCTCCCTAGAAATAGGAGACCAGGGACAAGCTTAACCACTTCTAAGCCCGGCGTTCCCAATAGACGTGTGTTTATGATAAAGGGTAATGAATGGAAAGTGGATTTTATCAGTGAAAGATGGAGAAACAGTTAGCTTGAGTGATGCTTTTTTTCTACCGCATGGCACAATCAAGGCCTGTTTTTGAAGTAGAGCCCCTTGTCTTTGTGGACCAATTCTGCGTGGAGATTGGTTGTGGGACTTTTCAGGCCCTGCTGTACAGTACAAAATGTCCACAGTAGTGATGTGAGTGTGCAGCCAGATTACTTGCCATGAAAATGACAAAGGTAACTTCCAGTGAGAGATTTACACACGGTCGTCATTGCATGAATGTCACATTAATGTTGGACTTTTCATGACTTATTTGAACTTTTCTTTTCTCGAGGTGGGGTCAATATACAATATATAGCTTGAGAGCATAAAAAATAGTGACTTTGACTTTACTGTGAATGTTTTCAGATCCACGCAATGTCAAGATTAAGTGCCCTTTTTAATATTTGATTTAATTTGTTAAGCAAATGTATCACGACAACACACTTTTTGATCAATCTGTGTGATTTGATTGAGTTTGACTTTGTAAATTGCCATGAGCTTTTACATGTGTTCTCAATTGGCGCTATGTAAATACAGTTGAATTTAATTGAGTCAGAAATGATGAATTCAATTTTAATTAAAACATTTTCTAGCAAGTAGTCTGAAGTTAAGTATAGTCCACACCTTGACCAAACCCACCACACTCTGGGGGGTTTGGTCAAGGCCATCGCAGGCACTTAATCTTAGCTTTTCAAATTCCATTTTTCACACGTTTTGCATAATTGTCAGTTAGAAAACTCATTAGTCTTCAAAATTCAAATATGTTACTGTTGATTTTAGGAGTAGTCAAATAATTTGGAGGTAGACCTTATCATTGTTCACTCAACTTTGTCCAGTACTATTAGTAGCTAATCAGCCCCCAGCATGATATTACCACCACTGTGCTGGTTTCCCCAGAAGGCATTTGAATTGTCCACGAGCAAATATGATATTTGAGTTAGGGGGTTTTCATTTTGGCGCAAGTGCTTTTATCTAAATTAATTTTTATGTAGAATATGCCTCACCTTTGCTATTGATACAGCTAGGGCTTCATCTAAGGATTATTTCAGTAATCAGGTATTATACTGATTATTCTGACGATTAATCGAGTCATCACATCAAATATTGGTATACTTTGCAGACATTTCGTTTTACTATTTAAGCTTATTTCGTGTAATATAATAATCTGAAAAAGAAAATGCAAGCAAACATATATATTTTGTTATTGTCAATATTTTATTTGTTGCTTAAAAGGCAATAATACAGCATGTATTTAGCACACACTAGAACATTTGTAGCAAAGGATGCATCTGCAGCCAAAGAAAAGTTGTGATCGACATGACAAACGCTCGGTCCTTTTGATTGACTGAACATCTTTACAGTTCTAGATTCCTCTATTGTGAAAATGGTCTTAGGCAAAAAGTGTCACTTGCATATTGCATTTTGGATTTTTAATATTAAAATATGAAAAACATGAAAAACATAAAATCATTAAAAATAACCCTTGTAGTGTATTAAGTTGTACTCTTATGTGGTTTAGGTGCTAAAACAAACTTTAAATGATACATTACCGATCAAAAAAAGCAAACAGCAAATTGAAATTCCGCCATAACAAACAATGGCTTTAATATATGAAACCTCACTTTCAGTTTTCTCATGTACATGAGAATCCTGCATGCAAGAAAGTATATTTATTCAACATGAAGTTAAGGTGGGCTCTGACTCTTCAAAGGTCAGTACATGTAGCCCTTCATATGACACAGAACCTATGAATTAGCTCTGTTTCAAAAAGTTGGTGAACCCTGCTTTAATATGTATCTCAGAAGCTGAAAAAAATGTGCACTTTTTTTAGTTAAAGGTCTTTGAATATTACTGTGATATTCGTTGTGGGTGGCTCCTAAAATACAAAACTCCTATTGTGTAATTTATAAGTTAACGGAACATATGACCAGCCGATAAGGAGATGACTGAAATAGAATATTGGGGGTGTGCAATTAGTTAGAAAGATTTGGTATCCTTCCACAACAAAACTCTTCCATTCAAACTAATCAATTTAAATGAGCTCCACTAATTCTGCCAAAAGGATGTATGTATGTCATCAAACTTGTATATGTAATGTGTAAATTAGGAAAAGAATCAATAGTTATGCGTCAAATTGAGTATATGTGAACTTCTTACTTTACTAAACTGTTTAGTTTAGCATCAACTTAGATATTTAAGTCCCTTTTTTGCTCACAATGTTTTGCATGTTTCTGGTACCTTAATAACAATAATTAAAGCTGGGCAACAATTAATAGACTAATAGTATTTACACACATTGTCCCTTCTTGTATTATGCATATTTATTCCCTACTTATGTTTTCTCCACCACACATCCCTTCCACTCACAGTGCCGCTGCGTTTCCTCTCCATCTTGTCTTTTCCTTTTAACCTGTCCTGTGCTTTCATACTCCTGATGAAACCTGGCAGTGACTTGATTCAAATAGGGCTGCTCAGTGGCCGTACACATTTCTATCGTTTAGATCAGCTCACTGTCAAATGTGGGTTTTCCTAATGGGCTGACAAATTAATGCACAGCATCAACCTTCTCTTAACGGATTCCTTCTGCAGAAGCACCAGTAAAAGCATTCGGTCTCCCAGAGCCACATAAGTATGCCGTAATACCGGTGTTCGGAGAGTTGAGCAACTCTCATCTGTTTTAATCTGCTCCTTCTAATGGAAAAAAAAGCAATAATAAAACGTTACTGCTGATCAATAGCTCCCATAAACACGACCCATCTGTCTTAAAGATTAATAAATTATGGTTTCGTTCAAAGAGAAGGTGAAGACTTTTCAGTTTTGGTGATTCATGCCGCTGCTTGTTTGCTCCTGCTTAAAATAACACATTCTTTTTGTCCCTCCTCTGGACTGTTTTTCATCAAGCTCTAATTGGGTGTAGGAGTTTTGCTGAAGTGTATTATCAATCTTTATTTGCTTTATATAGAAAAGCATTGATTAATGGAAATGGTGTTTCTTTGTTGACTGAATTGGACAGTGTTGCCAGCCGCTGCTTGTGCCATGTAATGGAGCTTATGAGAACCAAGCCAACAGATCGATAAAGCATTGAAATAAGAAGATGAAATCCCCCCTTTTCCAGTGATTACCAGCTCTGTGGTTGAATTTATGTTGCAAAAAAAAACTTTTTATTTTCCTTCGGTGCTGAAATGATTCGCTAAAAAAAAGGGGAGGAGGGGGGGGGGGGTGGAAGGGCAAACAACCAGTGCAAAGATTTATTTTTCCCCTTCTCAGCCTCAAGCCCATTAAAATTCCTCTGAAGTTTTTTACATATCACTACATCAAATGCACATAAATTATGAATGTCTCATATAGCAGGGTTGCACTAGTAGCCCCCGGGTTCCGTTGAAACTGATTTGGTATCTGTGAACTTCGTTGTTACAAGGGTCGGAGAAAATTGGAGTAATATGCTCCCTCTTTGATTGATCATTTACAGCTCATAATGTCGAACATGTCAGAATAAACATTTCCACCTTCATGTATTACTCGGAATTTGTGTTCGCTTCACCATTAATGAAATTGCTACCGTAACGTTGACTTTAAAATCCATGCATGTGAAAGACTTTGTCTGAAAGCAGCTCCCCTTGTAGATTAATGGAGAGGATGACATGCTTCCTTTCATAGTCGGGCCGAGATTTTCAAGCAGCAGAAAGGCTTGAAGGAGGTCAACAGAGGGAACACATTCTTGTTATCTTTTGCAGCGGTGCCAGTTGGATAATTTTCGATGTAAACATAGAGAGACCTCAAATTGGCTTTGATATATTTGGGAAATTTTATCAGCTGATATCTTCCGTCTTTATCTAACATCAGAAAGGAAACAGAGGAGTGGAAATAGTGGAAAGCAAAAACTTTCATCTTGTTCTAAAATGTAAAATGCAAATGAGCAGTCATTGTTAAATTGGGTTCTTAACACCTCACTGATATTGAAAATATATAATATTTTATCCACTCAAAACCAGCATTAGCTCACAATAATGTTCTTATCATGACCAAGTAGACCTGGTGTTGAACAATCTGAAAAAAACAACAACTTTGGAGTATTTGATTGCCCAGTAAACAGTTTACTCATCTGTAGTTGTTAAAGGCCTTATTTAAGTGCAGTAAAGAGTATGTTTCACGTGTTTTATAGCACTTGTCAAACAATTATGTCCCAATGTCTACCGCAGTGCACAAATTTTTTTTATCTGACTCATGTTGACTAACATATCTCAGAAACATTGGACACAGTGCAGGATTTCAGACAAGCTATCTTGTCTCCAGTTATTTTATATTTGTCAAACATTTTATCCCGGGCTTGGCATCAAGCTGGGCCTGTTTTGTCTTTGTGGATGTGATTTATACTTATGTGTCCAGCTGAATCTCTCCCACAGTTTTTGTGACGGATACTTTTACATCGACTCACGCTGTAAATACTTTGGTTTTTGGGATTGTTTATCTGCACTACAGCAGGAACCTCTGGCTTATCCTGATCTCTGGAGCATGCAGACACAAACAGCTGTGTACTTAAGCTCAGGGCCCTCCACAAGACTGCTCCATTGCATCACTTTGTAATACAAAATAAATAAATAAATACGAAAATGAAAGATTTGAAAGTGTGTCTAAAGATTTTTAGGCACACACACATATATAATATGCCTGGCTTCACACCCCCCCCCCCCCCCACCCCACAATAACAGCTATGCACACTGCAGTGCCCTGTTAATGGGCTGTGCCCCTCTTTCAAGCCTAATCATGCAATGCCCCTCGCACTTCCAGTACCCCGTTCAACGTCTCAAATAATGAAAACCCAGAAGTGTTGGACTTCTTAAAAATATGAAATATCTTTATTTTTTGCACTTAATACTTGGTTTAGCCTCCTTTTACATGAATTACTGCATCATTGTGGCGTGGCATGGAGACTATACGTCTGTGGTTTCGCTGAGGTGTAATGGAAGCCCAGGTTGCTGTGATGGCAGCCTTCTACTCATCTGCGCTGTTGGCACAGGGGGTCTCTCATTTTCCTCTTGACAATACTCCATATATTCTCTATGGGGTTCAGGTCAGGCCATTTTGCTGGCCAATAAACCACAGCAACATCATGATAATTGAACCCTACCTTTTGGTACCTTTGGCAGTGGGAACAGTTGCCAATTCCTGCTGGAAAATAAATCTGCGTAAAGCTTGTCAGCAGAAGGAAGCATAAAGTGCTCTAACATTTCCTGGTAGCTGCGTTGGCTATAGACCTGAGAAAACTCACAGGACCAACACCAGCAGTGACATGGCAGCAGATCATCACTGACTGTGGAAACTTCACACTCAACGTCAATCAACGGGATTCTGCCCCACTTGGATAATTGTTGGGGAAACGCTGCAGAATTTGTGTTTTCATAATTTGTAAGGCATCACGCTATGGATAATGAATCAGTACTTTCTGAAATGACTTAAATGAGTAAAATAAGTATATTTTGAAATGTTTACAATATTGTATTTCTTAGAGATGTAAGTATGAATTAGATTTGTGTATGTGTGTATATGTGGATATATAAATGCTGTGTACCATTGTAGTTTTATTTTTTATTATTATTATTTATTTAACACAAATGATACAAATAAAAGCTGTAACAAACCAATGTAATGATTTAGAAAATAAAGAAGTTCTTCAACAAAGAACAACAAAATGGCATGTGAAAAAACAATGTAAACACACATAAGACAAAGACAGGAGGTGCAAACAGTGTCACAACAAAGTGGTCTATTTTAAGGTGTGTGAATTAGACCTTTTTTGGCAGTTATTTCCAGATAATTTTAAAAACTTAATCAGGAATCACATATGGGGGATGTAATGCAAAACAAAATCAACAAAAAAGACCAAATAGAAAAGTGTTTTGGTGAAATGTACTTCTTTTTCTCCTTTTCCTTCCTAAACCCCCATTGTGTTTATTTCTGGGGTGGCACTTACCAGCAGAGACGGCATTTAGAATTTCTAGAGTATATTTTAATGAAATATTCAAGTTTAATTTTATGTATTGCTGATTGTTGTTCTGTTGGTATCTGTTGTGTGAGGAGGTCTAACATTATAACTTATTGATCTTTTCCCTGTTGAAAAAAATTGGGGAATAGGTTGAAAAATGGGATGTAAAGATAAATTGGAATCAGCTAGAATAACTTAAGGTCAAGGCATAAAAAAATTGGATGTCAGAAATTGACCCAGAATCTTTTATTTTTTTTATTTGTGGATCTGTAGTTTGATACGTTTTGAGTGTGTTGAATTTTGTTAAATAGATGTTGTTGACTGAGTGAAGAGCATAAAATCTTAGAAACAAGACAGGACTGTTGTGGCCTTTGTGAACCCCCCCCCCCCCCCCCCCCCCCAAAATTTCTGACTTATTTACTCCCAGACGCTCCAACAATTCAAGCCGGCTTGCCTTCCCACGTTTCCCCCCCCCCAAAAAAAGTGCCTTGCTTCCTGACTTATGTTCAATCTAAAGATCCACTTTTCTAAACTTGTTACTGGCCGCACTTCAAAAGGAATATTAGTTATTAGTAGTGCATCTCCCAAAGAATTTGAAGGAACATCGACTTGTTTATCCAAGTTAACATTCTTGGCCATGTTCAAATAGCTTTCTACTGGAGCTTCCGCGTGGTTCTGTGAGGATGCGTCGTATGGCTTCCCAAGCTGTGGTCTGCCTACAATAGAAGTGTGAGGGCTGTTTATGTAACTCCTAAAGGCATTTGGTCCTAGCCATGGCAGTGACACTGATCGGCCGTCCAAGTGTTCCTTGATGGCATTGCATAATTGATGTGTTTTCATGCTGCTGTGGTTAGCGGATGGCACATGGGGAGTGATTCCTGTAAGAGGAGTCATCATTGGCTGGTTTCCCCTTGAAGCTGCCCATCTTTTAGCCCTTAGCCCCTTTTCCTCCCACCTCCCTTCTGTATCTCCAAAATGGAAAACATGTGGCATGAGTTGTCATTTGTTAAGGTATGTTAGAAAGAGTGAAACAGGCCAGGGGATGGCTCATCAGGAACACTCATTCAGGATGATGAATGTAGCCAAATACACATTTGTCCGTAAAACTTACCGAGTGGATCAGCATCATTAGGCATGAGGAATAGGTGGAGCCCGCTGAGAAGTGAACGCAGCAAACAGATGCTGCAGATTTACACCAGGATCTTTCATCCAGAGTACGATCATTTATAAAGTTGAAGGTGATTCTTGTGTATTCATCTAATAAGACCAAATAAAGTGTGCTGGGACTCTCAGGAAATTGCTGAATAAACTAAACAGTGTCATGGCTTCTTAAACAAGGATTCGGTGTGCTTGTTTTTGTGGTTTGAATTATTCCTAAGATGCATGATGCTGGGGTAGAATCCTGAGTCTGCATTGTGTTAATCAGTGTGTAGTCCGCATAGGAGCAAATTTTAGGGAAACTGAGTACATAGCAATTTGCAGTTAAAAAATGCTCTTGTACTTGTTTTACACCACTGCCTCAATCTTTGGGCGAATATATATGTTTGATAGGTGTAGCTGATGCCGTGGTTAAGTCAGGTGACTGAGCCCCATGTTCAAACAGCTTGGCTGTGTTGTAGAGGGCCTCCATCTTTGTCAGGCCTGTCTCATCTTATAAACGGGCCCAGACATAGAGGCTTTACCATGAATAATCGCTCAGGTCCGTAGAATCCCAACACCTATAAATCTTAATAGAGGTCCCAAGATTCCAACATGCGGCCACATCTCTTTTTCCACCCTTTTTCCCAACTCCATTTCAGCTCCCATGCGGTGTCTCCAATTTACTCTCTACATAGTAAACTCAGTGAATTTGCCCATGCTATGATTTACCTACAAACAGGATTACATGCATATAGCCCATGCAAATCAATAAAAACATGTCAAGAATGCTTAGCCTCCTGTGGTGGGCTAAATGCAATTTATCACTCAGAGAATCAGGGGAAGGGAATGGGCTAACAAATGGAGTCTGATCATTTGAATTGGACCTGTTGTCAAATACTTGAAGTGTGCATTTTTCATTTTCTTTGGAGCATTGTTCAGCTGGTTGTCTGTTTCAAAAGAACAAGTATAATCTCTGTAGATTGCATTTATTATCAGAAGGAAAGGCTTTAAACTGTCTTCTTATTTTGTGTTAACTGTAGTATAAATGCATATATATGTGGAAATACAGTTATTTATATTCATGCTATAGTGGCACTGGTGTAGGGCTGCGATTAATGATTAATTTAATAATCAATAAATTTGCGGATGATTTTTTTTTTCAATTAATTGATGAAATAATTTTATTTTTTAGTTTTCACCTCTTTTTTCCAATATAGAACATTTGCACTTACACAGAGCAAATAAGCACACAAAGAACAGCTTGCTATCTAGGTGTACTGTTACTTTATATATAAAAAAAAAATGATTTTGCTTCAAATAAACAACTTTGTGTTTACTAGATTTTACATCAATTATTTAATAGTCTGTCTGGTCGGTGTGAACAGCAATTTAACACAACAAAAGTGAAGCTGTAAAACTGCAGTGTCAAATGCGTTTTGGGTGCATCTCACTTTTGTGCTGGTGCACCTTGGGAAAGAATTGGACATACAATGCAACCAGAGCGGAAACAAAAAAAATAGACCTCCAGCCCATTTCATGGATTGTTTCAACACAAGCTGCTCTTTATGTAAACGCTACATGCTACGTTGTTGCATAAAATCACTGTCGCAAAGCTTGCGTGTTATGTTTAGTGAAGGGCAAAGTGTTTCCTTACTTTTGAGGACTTCATTTGAGCTGTTTTCTCTGTCATCATTTGTAGAATTTACTAAACTTCCTTTGAAAATAACGTCTCATCTCTGCCTCCGCCTTGCTCCGTTCAACTCTCTCTGCAGCCAGCCGGCATTGACACCCTCTGCAGGTGAAGTAAACGGCTCCGCGACATGGCACGTGACGCATTAATTGTGGACACAACAAATCCATAATGAAATTTGTTGCCAACTCTTTTGTCTTTTCTTTTTTTCTTTTTTTTATTGATTTTTATACATTTTTTGTTGGAGTTCTAGACTGGTGGCCTAGTGGTTAGGGAGCTGGGTGTTTGCATCTTGGAGAAGCCTCAAAGGTTGCCGGTTCGAAACCCAGTCCATCAATTTGGGACCCTGAGCAAGACCCTTGACTACAGATTGCTCCCTGTTCGCCACTCAGTGTTAGCAGCACACTGCTTTCTATGGGATGGGTTAAATGCGGAGACAGATTTCTGCTCTGTGGGACTATAAAGGGAAATATGTGTTTATTTATTCATACATATGGCAGAAATTGTTTTAAAATTATTTTCATTCAACAAAGAAGTTTGTTTCTGATGAGAAATGCGACGCAAAACTATCAAAAGTAAATTAAACAATGTAAAGCGAGTACCCATTTTGTGGAAAGAAATCCAAGCCTTTCAGTTTTTACATTTACATTTTTACATTTCATATGACAGACCAACAAAAAGGGTTGCATAATTATGTGACAGAAAAAAAATATATATACATGGGTTTTATACTTCATTACAAATAAAAAACCTAACATTGCAAAACATTCATATTCAGTCCTCTTATGGCTAGTCAGCAAACCAGCAAGTACAATCCGTATATGTGTGTGTGTGTGTGTGGGGGGGGGCACGGGGCCAAACATGAAATGAAATATGATGGCAGAAGCATACTGCAGGAATGCCAAAAGCACACCACACCATCAAGGTTTTATTTGTAAAAATAAAATAAATTGACAACCATTTACCATTTGTCTTTGGCCTCATGCTGATGCACTACTTCTAGTTCGTCTATGGCAGAAACACCCAGTGAAAACATCAAACTTTGTGGTTATAATGTGAAAAATGTGAAAACATTTGAACGGTATGAATGATTTCACATGGGCCTACATCTATGCAAGATTGCTAAGATACTTTACACTTGATTTTAAAACCTATAATCAGAGAGCCTCGTATGATATATTTGCCTCCTTATATGTACTGAATCCCAATTAAAGATCTTATTTATTGAAAAAAAAACAAGTCTTTATAGATTATTTTGACATTTTAGTTTATTTGCAAAAATCTCTACTGTTCTAGTAAATAGGGAACCCAAATTCATTTGTTGCAAATTCTGGACCCAGTTATGTTGCACATTAAGACTTTAGCTGTAGCAAATTGTGTTATCAGTAGTTAAGGGTGACACCCGGAGCTTCAGAACAAAAGATTTTTGACAAAGGTAAAATAAATAAAAATATATTTTTCTCTTGATTTTAGGGATTGTGGGTAATTTGATAATGTTGTTACAGACTCTTGCATGCAGATTTATAGACTTATACATCAATTAATTCCATACATATTAAGATTGCAAGTCAGCAACACAGTCATCAAGAAGGCCGTGCATCATCTTAACCAAATCTGGGTGTTTGTTAGTACGATAAACATAGATATCGACACATTTAGAGATGTCTTGCTTTGATATGTCTGTGTATGCCTCAGGGCTAAGGCTGGCCAACACGCTGCCCTCTGATTCTCCAAATTGAGCCTGATTTAGATTCAGCATCCATAAATTGGGAATACGTCACCTTTGGACTCCAGCTGCAGTGCATGCAAAAGAGGCTTGATATTTGAACTTGGACTCGATATATTAAATATGTAGAGTCAAGTTTAATTGATAATAAGAACTTTAAAACTTTAAAAAGGCAAAGGTTGTACTTGTCTTTTTGCTGATTCTTCTCACCTCTTTTAAAACCAGTTTAATTCTAAGGAAATACATTTTACGGTAATTTACTGAACTTTGTGAATAGCTTAAAGGCTCAGAAATCTTGGAACCACCATAAAATGTATTTAAGATCATTGTTATTTCCAGGCCTCAGCACAGCTCTAGCCATGTGTCATAAACATAAATTTACATTTCATTGGTAAGGTTACATTAGCATTGTGTTTTTAGTACATAGCCAGCCAACATCTCTGGATTGCAGTCCTACACATCCACTCACCGGCCAACAATCACTGAACAAGAGTTTAGTGTGTTTACTGTGGTGGACCGAATCACATGTTCCCATAACTATTTCTTGCTTGAAGATAAATTAGTAGTTTCTGAATAATGCAGTGAACTCTAATTTGCTTTGATTAGTAGCAAGTTACGTGATAGCGACCCATTGAAATTGGTCATCAGCATAAATAATGACCGAATGAACTGATAAAATGCAAAGTTGCCGGCCATCATAAATCAAAGGAAGACCACTCTGGGTGGAAGTCATTGAAATTAGAAGTCCATGCTCCTATTAATTATGTTGCCATGCCATGGCGACAGTGTTATAAATCAGTTGTGAAAGGCACTCCAGTCGACTGGCCTGAACAGCAAGCCCCGCTGCCTGCAAATGGTTCTGTATACCCCCTTAATTGTTTCTTAAACAAGCCACCTCTAGAGGCTAAGGTTGATGGACAGGGTTTGAGAAAAGAATTGAAAATGTGGGGGGAGCTTGCACTGTATAAAGTTTGAAGGTTTATTAGGCTACAAGCCTCAGTTCACAACCAAGAGCTTCAGTGTTTCAGCATTTTTGTCCATCGCAGTACTTTTTTTATTTTTTTTTTATTGCAGATACAACACAAAGTAATGTTTGTTTGATAGTTCTTGACATGTTCTTTCTACTTGCTCTCTATTAGAAATAAACTCTTTCTTTTCTGAAAATTCGTTTGGGATCACCTCAAGACACCCTCCTCCAAAAGGTTTTGGTCCATTTGTTTTGGTCCGTGTCCTGCTGTGTCCAATTCTACACAAATCATCCTCAATGGAAGTTTTGTGTAGCTGAATATGAATCCTTGAGTTATTAGAGAAATCAGATTTGTCTTTAAAATTTTCATTTTCCGACAACCTCAAACAACACACTGCAACTCTGTGGATGCATATTTATGTTCCCGGTTGTATATATAATGAGTCTAAAGAAATCATGTGTTTTTTTTTGTTTTTTCAGTCCAGCTACATGTATGTAATTTCATTAGGAAAAAAAAATGTGCTCCATGATCATTGCCCTTTAATACATCTGATAGTTTAAAACGATTAGGAGGCCAAAAATAATTCCAAAGCTACACATTTTGCTTCTGAATGTGTGATGCCTATTTCAGGTTGCTATCCGTGAACTAATGTGGCCTTGACCATGAATAAGTAATAAAAACAATTAAATTAAATTACTCAAACTTTTGATGCATTAAACAGTGTCCCAAGATCGCTTTTCAGCATAAAAGATAGGTAATTAACAGCTTAGATGAAGCCGTTATGAGCTGCTTCTTATTAAATTAAATCCCTAAAAAAAAAAAAGGTTCCTTCGCTGTAACGCAAGATCGTGATGTATGCTTATGAGGCTCAGAGCATCACCTACCATGAAATTTAGTGTTTCCAGGATATTTAACATTAAGACGTACTTAAAATTAATTCTACGTGCAATTTCTCAAAAAGAAAGCTGACAAGTAATGTCAATAAATCGTGCTTGGCCTCAGATGGGGAGATCGTAAATCTGTTGCACAGTGCCGCCCCTCGGTGTGCTAGTCAGGGGGTCGAATGGGGGTGTGGAGCCTGGGTATAGGAATGAGGAAGATGGATTTGCTGGCGAGGGAAGGAGAAAGGGTGATTTGAAACCCTGGACACTGATTGGTGGAGATGAGGCCTTGGTGTCCTTGTGGTGACATTCAGTCCCTGATATTTGTTTGGCTTTAAATAATACCCCGGACAGGGCCCAAAGAGTGATGGCCACTGGGTCGGCTGACATTGCAGCCTCTGCCAAGGTGAGCGACTTCAGGACACTTACTAGCGCTCTGTCTTCGCCTTCATCTCTCCACATCTCTCTCTTCCTGTCTCCGGCCTGTCAATACGCATCCCCTTGTCTGATGGGTCCTTCTGAGAAGCATACAGCTGACATGCTGGTGTCTTTATTTCCACCAGCAATCCTTTTAGTGTTGGCCTCGGTGATCAGTCATGCCACTGACAAGCAGCTCAGGCCCCAGCATCTCTGCACTCTTCTATCCATTCTGCCTTATGACTCTTATGTCATTACAGAAGAGGAGCACGGAAAGCCTTTGGTCTAGGGTAAAAATTCAGGTTGACTCAATTTATCAAAGTTTGTGCGACATGTTGTTTATCACTGTGTCCCCAAGGTTTTGATGCCTTGATAAAACGGACGCACGGTAGGTTAAACATTTAGACCGGCTACACCGTATTCAAAGATCTCTTTCATGACCACAACAATTGGGATGTAGCTTTATTGTTTTAAAGCCAGACAAATCAATTCTGTGTTTGATAATACAGATAAAGGTTAGTAGCAGTTTGCAATGGAAGCCAGATTATATCGCTCCTGCCAGACTTGTGAACATCCCTAGCAGATGCCCAAAATTAAATCTTTCTTTGAGCAATTCTAAGCAATTTTCATAAAATCAGAAGTTTTTTTTTTTTTAAAGGAATGTTTAGGTTTTTTTCTTTTATTAAATACCAAAGGTGTAAATTGGTTTAAGATAGTAAATTCAAGTCAACCATACAGTGAGTAAAATGCAAACAAATTTCTCTGTTACCACAGTTTTTAGTCAGCTTTTCAGTTACATTTTAAATCATGTTGTATATCCATATATAATCAGATAAAACATACCGCTCAAACAAGTAAACTCTTGCTTTTCTGTGTAACATCGCTCCATTATGTCCTTTCTGATAAACAAAATGGAAACATATATATATATATATATATATCATATTTTTTTCTTTTTTTTAATGTTTTTTCTTTGGCTGCGGCACAATTTCTGACACATACTTGAAAACACTGCATGAGTTAAAAGCTTTGTATGCACATGGAGTATAAACTTCCAAATATGGCACCCAAGCAAGTCCTTTGCGAGTATGATGCTCCAAATGCTGATAATGCAATGACAATTACAATTTAGTATATGTTGCAGCTCTACTCTGGAGCCAGAAGGAGGGAGAGAAGGAGGGAACGCTACAGCCAAACATTTGGAAGCAACTTTAACTTTTGGTTAAAAACTGTTAAAATAGTTACTGATGAGTGAAAAATCAGTAAAATTGATTTTGTTACACACTGACCCCTTTGTAAAAATGTGATTTTGCTTTCCGATTTTCAGCCTGTCATCATTATATGCGTTTTGATTTTTGTCTAGAAATGCGGATAGCGATGGTTTTATATATGTTCTGCAGTGAAAATTCTTCCTTGATTATTTTGCAGGGTTTTTTTTATCAAAAAGAAATTATACGCTGTAGTAACTCTCCTTGTCGACATTTGTTTCACTCTACATGGACTAGCATTACTCCTTATAAATGCAAAACAAACACTAGAATGTAATGCAGACCATTTATTCCTTAAGTGTTCTTAAAAAAAGCAAACCCTTTGGGTACTCTTTGTGGTGTGCATTCTTTTTGGAGAAAAATGTTTGACTCTAATAAAAGAAGCTCAAAACATT
This sequence comes from Fundulus heteroclitus, assembly GCF_011125445.2. Taxonomy (NCBI): domain Eukaryota; kingdom Metazoa; phylum Chordata; class Actinopteri; order Cyprinodontiformes; family Fundulidae; genus Fundulus; species Fundulus heteroclitus. Next base: position 25,130,270 of record NC_046382.1, on the reverse strand, counting down.
TAAAACATTTCAGTCTGTGCATGTGGCTTGTAGTTGAGCAATACATGGTGTTAAGGGCACTAAAAAAAAAAAACTGCTGTATCAACAAACTCAATTTACCATAACTTGCTAATTCAAAACAGAGTTAATAAGCAAAATTGTTTTTGCAACCCAGCGCAACGTTATTTACTCAGTCTGCATTCAGCACCAGAGAAGGCATTTACCACATGCTTAATGAAGATTAAGTAAAGGGTGTTTGAGTATAGCCCACTAAACTCTGAAATGACCGTTTCAATATATAAAGCATGTGAACACACAGGACGTGGCTGTGTCCTTAGTCATGGGATGCAGATTTGTGTTAAGAGGGTGGGGTAAGCGAGTAGTTTTCCAGCTCGTAGCAGATGATGTGCCGTTGATTACGCTAGGACCGCAGCAATTATGGGTGAGGCTGGTCCCAGGTTATGGCCTCTGTCATTACCGGCCCACTGTAAAGGACTTATTTACAATGTTGTTGATGCCTCTTCAGAGAAGTGACTGACTCCGCACACAAATGTGCTCTTTTGCAGATATGGCAGCCATTAATTAGAACAACTTTGGTGACATTCAGATTTACTGTAGGCTTGTGTGGAATTTGGTTGTCGACATCCAGCCATTACGGATGACAGATCGTTTGAAAAACATACAGTGTGTTCATTTAGTTTACGGCCATGTTTAGCGCAGCTCTTTCGCGGTTTCCGCAGCGTCCTAAACAGATTTGAGTCATGAGGGTGACCTTGCTGAAAAGTGACTTTTATGGAAGGTTCAGGGAAAATGGTGCTCTGTCTTCCAGTGTAACCTTTAATTAACATTTTTAGCCACATGTGGCATTATTTGTTTACTCGTAAAACACAACATTTCAACTTTGAAACGTGTTCTCTCAAGTTTTATTTCCATACAGAAATGGCTTCTTTTTTACTCTTGTGGCAGTGTTGGCGTGACAAATTTACAGAACTGATCACTTTCATGTACTATTCTCCTGTTTATTTCAATCATCTTTTTTCTCTTTGTCTTTTTTATTTCTAATATCCTTCAGTGTATGGACAACATCTTTGTGTGTGCCACTGGAGGTGGTTTCTATAAGCTGTGCTTTACAGTCAAAGGTCGGCCTGATTAACAGCCAACCTCTCCTGCGGATGACAAACCTCCTCTGCGCTGTCCTGGACGTGTATGACGCGCCTTTTGTTCTCCCCTCAGACAGCTGTTGCACGCTGGCCAATCAGGCGGCTTCAGCTTTAAATCTGCCAAATTTTTAGACAAAACAAAAAGCTTTTCAGTCTAGTGTGCAGAAACAGGCCCTCTGTTCGACTGGCTGCCTGTTCGCCACCGACAGAGATTACACTGAAGTGCTTAGAGCACATAATTACAAGTAATTGGCAAATAGCAGGCTCTGACCAAACAGAAATTGTTTCATTATGTCTAATTAACACCTACTTGATTATGGTTAATTGCCAGTGTTTGATAATGGAGGAGCAAAGTTGTCAGTCTGGAGACAAGCGTGAGCCATCTGGATCATTGATAACCATATGCTGTTGCCTGGCTTCACTTTGTTGGGACCAGAGCTGTCAGGGGCACCGGCAGTGGCAGGTGTCTGCATGGCATTAGACACAGCACAAGGTGTAAACACAACACGGCTCAAATAAACATGTCAACACGAGCGCACTCTCAAATACATGCACAGTTTAACATGCAGTGCCTTGCACAAGTGTTTGTAGCCCTTAAACGGTTTTATATTTTCACTTTACAGTCGCAAAGACCTATGTATTTTATTGGATTTTTTTTTCTTTTTATCGACCAAAACAAGGGATTGAATAATTGTGACGTGGAAGAGAAAGGATACATGTTTACTGATTGCTTAACCTCTGAAGGCATATGGTTGCACATATCTATTGACTTGTGGTCTGGACTTGGACTGGGCCATTCTAGCACAGGAATAAGCTTCGATCAGGACTCTTTGATTGTGTCTCGCTGTTATTTTATAATCAGAATCAACTTTATTTGCCAGGTATGTGTAAACATACGAGGAATTTGACTCTGGATTGTACAATGCTCATGATGTAAAATGGTAAATTGCTTGTACCTTATCAAGTCCAACAACCCCAAAGCGCTAAACACTGCAGTCACCAATTCAAATACACTTTCATACCCTGATGGTGGTGAGCTATGTTAAAGCGAGGCTGCAGTATATCGGAGCCTGCAGGCAATTGGGGTGAAGTGTCTTTCCCAAGGACACAACGACTGAGACGGTCGGAGCAGGGGATCGAACCGGCAACCCGCCAGTTACAGGACGACAGTGGCACAAGTAACTCTTGTGCCACTGAGGCACTGGTGTGCTTTCAATAATACAACACAATAATGCAGTAATAAAACCCAACAGTCTACAGTATAGAGAACACATACGTTATAATCAAACGTTGTAATCAAAGCGAGCAGATTGTGACAATATTACAATGGTGCAATGAGCAGAGTGCAAAGGATACAGGAGTAGATTATTATTACCATTATTGTAATTATCCTGTACATGCCAGAGGTGGAGGTGATGTACAGGTAAACATACCAGCACACATGTCCAAAGTGTGATAATACTGGAATAAATTGGTATTATATACGATGTTATGTGTGTGAAGTAGCAGGACTTTGGTATACAGTAGATACAATATGAGCAATAAAAACAGTATGAACAGTACTGAAATGGAGATTAATGAATAAATAACTGTTAAGTGGTAGTCAGTAAACAGGGGGCTGAATAGAGGCAGAGTTACTGGGTTATTGCACAGGAGGTTTTTTTGTTTGTTTTTTTGACACTGTGAGTTCAGTTGTTCATTAGAGTGATGGGTTGTGGGAAGACACTGTTCCAGAGTCTGTTGGTTTAGGCGTACAGTGCTCTGTAGCAACTTCCAGAAGGGAGAAGTTGCAACTTGACCAGGATGAGCTGGATCTGCAATAATGTTTCTTGCCCTTTTGGGGTTGTTGCTCTGCTGGACAGTAGACCATCTTCTCCGCTTGCAAATCGGTTGCAGCCTACAGCAGGTTTTCTCACATACCGTGTTTAGCTCTGTACAGCTTCCAGTGAAGTTCGACAAGCTTCCCTGTTCCTCCCAAAGGAAAAAAAGAAATCCTTCCACAGCATGATGCTGCCGTCTCTGTTTCCTGATTGGCATAGTGTGCTAAGGGTGTATTTAAGGTAATATACAGTCTTATATGACTTTAGCATTTACGTTAATAAGTTGAATTTTAGTCTGATCTAACCAGAACACCTTCTTCCGCACATTTGCATTGTTTCCGGCATGGTTTTGGGCAAAGTACAAACTGGACTTTCTATTGTAAACATATCGGAGTAAACTGGACTATGTTACAGATTTGCTTGGGTGTTTTTGGTTTTGGTCTATCGCTTAAAATCCCAGTAAAATGGTTTACAAAATGTGAAAAACAACAAGGTACCAATAATTGTGCTTTGCCCTGTATGCCTGCTATTTTGCAACCATTTAAATGAGTAGGATTTGTTTTACAATTTTAGCCTTAATGCTAGCTCAATAAAAGAGCATCTTGTACTTGTGTTGCCCTGATGTCTTTACCGAGGGGTTATTCATATTTTAAAATGCTATAAACAATTTAAAAAAGTATATCCACAAAGGAAAATTAATCAGTATAAAACTTTCATTGTAATTCCAAAGGATGCCATTAAATGCCAGCAGAGTTCCTGAGAGTGTAGGAAATTATTGGAAACAGAAGGCTCCCTGCTGTAAACAAAAGACATTACCTTGGACTAAAATTGTCTGTCTGTCCCTGTTAATTAGCAGCCCATGGAATGTGAATTAGCTATGACTCACTAGGAAAAAGGAAAGATAAATACTCTTATTTGAAAAGAATAAAAGCCAAGGCTTGGCATAGGAAGCATTTGTCATGTTTAATTGTGGGATCAATTAACATTTGGGGGATAATGATGATTTATAAGTGTTTGTATGTAATTTGATATTCATTAAGTCTGCCAGGCACACGCTGGTATCAGCTTGTTAATTGTGTTTCCTTTTTGTTGAAGGGTGACTTTTGAATGCAATTGGCTTAAAGTTTACCAACTCAATCTCTTGAGAGATTCAATCATGTGGCAGCGTCACTCTATGTTGCCGATTCAGCAATTCAGTCACTTTTTATTTGCCTGTCCTGAATTGTCTGCGTGAACTGCCACAGATTTTCATTTAGCCTTGGTTGGATAGCCTGTGTTGTGTTTCTCCTAAATTCTGAGCTGATTTTATTTATAAGGCACAGATTTTTTCCCATAGGGTTTTGTTTCCTCTGTGTCTCCGATAAACTGATATATAATATATAATTATATAATATATAATAATAAATTTCAGACCGTCACATCGGTAGTTCTGTAAGTACAAGTACAGCTTTTAATAATGGTGTAGGGGTGTAATGGTTTGAATTTAGGTTGTTGTTTTTTTTTTTTCATTAACAGTGTGCACAAATTCCATTCATAATGTTTTCAGTATTATTAGTGTTGTAAACATATATTTACAATATCCAACGACTATATCATTACATACTGAAGTTGATACACACATAGTGGAGCGAGTAACATTACTTAGTTTTCCTGGAGCTCATTATTATTATTATTATTATTATTATTATTAGTAGTAGTAGTAGTATTAGTAGTAGTAGTATTAATTTTGTTTTTGCCAAGAAATCTTTTTAGTACCTTGTTTTCACTCTGTTCCCTGTCACATATTATCTCTCACACTAACACAGACAGAATATCTCCTGTCAGCTGTTTGTTTTTAAAAGTATATGCTGAAAACTTGTTCACTGACAATGAGACGTTGCGTCTCAATTAGCCCACCTGTGTAAAATGATTCAGTAAAATGAAAACCCACCACAGCAAAAGCAGGAACAAGTAGGCAGAGCACAAACCGAGAAAAATGTGAAAAACCTTCAATTTCTGAGAAAATAGTGATTTTTGTTTTATTGCAAAATATGCTTGTTGAAGTCATGAAGAAACCTCTGAGTGCTTTAAATGACCGTAATTTAAAGTAATTCCAATCAACAGCTTTTGTTAACACCCCCCTGGCTGAGGGTGATTCTAAAGAAACTTTGAGGTCTGTTTTTTCTCACTAATCTTCTTTGAAGAGTGCCAACATTCAAGTGGTCATATCTTCTTCAATTATTTGTTGATTTCCACAAGTTTGACATTGTTGGAAAGCTTAGATTCCACTTGTTCAGAATATGTAAATAAATCAAAATGGCCCCAGGGAGGCTTGTTCCTCATTTTGCTGTGGCCAAATGTTTGAGAATTTCTTGTTTTCTTTGTTGAGATGCATCAAGATTGTTTTTTTTGTTTTGTTTTGTTTTTTAAAGCAAGCATGTAGAAGGTAGTATTGTTTATAAAGAAGGATGTAGAAAGGGCTTAAAGAGTAGGCTTACAACAGCAGATGAGACAGAGAGAAAGCGTTTTCTCATTGAATAGCTATGTAACATAAAAAAACTAAGCAAAATCAGCACTTAGACAAAATTAAGCACGAAGCCCAAAGGATTATGACAAGTCCAACATACAAATTAGGCTATTCCTACCTACAAAGTTAGCTTGTTGAGCATCAGATATGGAGTTGTAAAGGGCAAAATACTGTAGGTAAAACAATAGTGCTCTTGGAGACTCATTGTTGCATCTCACTGCCTTTTGTTGCCCCTGGTACACTGTCTGTTGAACAACCAAAAACTTAACCAAGGTTTATTACTAACCAAATCTGGCTTTAATTTTAAAACCGCAATTCTAACCCGTTTGAAATGTTACTACAGTAACCATTCAAACAATGGTGGTACTAAAATAATCATCATGATATTTAAACATGCTGTGTTGTGTAAACACAGAGTTCTCATCTAAGATGTAGTTTTGGTAAAGTGACACCTTGGTGCTTTAAAAGCCACATTCAGTATCTGTGCTTAACATCGCCTTGCTCAGATGGCAGCCTCGGTCAGATGCACAGAGCTAGTCACTTGAGCTGTCTGTAATGTAGGCAATCCATCATGCACATGTAATGCGTGCTGTTTGAGCGCACCAGACTACACTGATGGGAGAGAACTTAGTTGCCAGCCCCCCCCCCCCCCCCCCCCCCCCTCTCTTTTTTTCTACAGCAAGGCTAAGATGTAGGCCAAGTGGAAGAGCACCAAATGATTCAACGCAGGACAAGATTCCGTTTCAAACAAGGCTGAGCTTTTCCCCCTTATTCATTTTCTTAGATTACCATCAAATTTGTGTCACCAGCAAGGCAGCGTTATTGACTCACAGCGATGCACTCCCTTGGCTTCGTTGTTATTAGTTGACATGCTGACATTTTCATATGTGTCTTTGCTAATGCCTGCAAATTGCTCTGACCCAAGAACGTGAGAATTGAACAGATAATTTTAATAAGATTCAACTGCAGATGGTGAGATGCGCCCGCCTTACACGTATAGAATACCAATTGTAACCTGTTTTAGGAGGCGGCTATGGGAGCAAACTGTAATGGGTTTTGACAACATTGTATTAGACACAACAACTACGCATAATGTACCGAAAAATTGGACGTGAAATTGGAAACACAGCCGAGAACAAAGTAAATTTACATGGTTTGGTAGGTTTGGTGATATCTGATATCATACTCTCTCATGCAGGGGTTATCTGGAGGGAGAAGGCAAGAGCTGCAAAGGGAGGCTTAACAATGAATATCAGTGGAGAGTGCTTTTAAAGTTAAGGCTGATGGATGGCTTGTCAAAAAAATAATTGCACTGGTATGGAAGTGGGCTCGCGCAAGCTTGGCGAGGAGGGGCTGGGGTAGGTATGGGGGGTGTCAAAGCAGCGGAGGAAGGAGGCGCCATCAGCAGAGAGCATGATGGGAAGTGACAGTGGTCTGTCAAGAGGCAGTGGCTGCCCAGAGAAGTGTGAAGCCAGAGCTATGAGGTGGCAGGAGAGAGCAGGCTGTCAGAGCAAGAAAGTGGCTTTAATACGGCGAAAACCAAAGGAATCCGCCTGTCAGGCCTGCTCAGCCAAGCCAAGGCACGGCGAGAACCAGGGAAAGAAGAAGAGATGGGGAAACGGATACGGGTGAAAACAGAGGTAGAGGGTGGAAAGCATGAGGAGATGAGTCTACTGAGGAGGGAGGTGGAGAACCAGGGTACGATCAGTGAGCTCTCTGCTGTGGCAGCCAGAGAGGCATGACGGGAAATTGTGTGGGACAGTGGAACAGGCTCAGCCGTCAATTAGAAGTTCCTGAGGAAGGCCTTGGTGAGGTGATAAAACTCATCAGCTCTCCTACTCTCTCTTCAGGTGGCTCTGGAGTAGCTCCTTCCTGAAGTTAACAGTCTACAGAGCTACTTCTCAGTATGACTCCAGGCCATGTTACGTCTTTATCTTATGAGGTTTTTTTTTTTTTTACAACTTGAATCACTTTAATTTATTGATTTATCCAAATAGGAATACACATTAAAACCAAAATGTATTATCAGCCCAAAGATAAAACTGGCTGGTAATAACTGTGGAGGATCAGCCTTTGCCATTTACATAAAGTGGTGGATCATATTTAATAAGGCTTGTCTGCGCTGTCTTGACCTTGTGTGAAAGGCACTTTAATTCGGTGACCCATAAAGAGATGCTGAGAGGACCCCTGTGTTGATTACTGACATGAATTTATGCTCACTGGCTTTTCACACAGGGACAATTGCTTTTGTTTTGCAGAGCCTCTGTGATAGGCCCCTCATGTATATTATGCTGATGCGTCCCATGATTGATGCACCATGTCAACATTCAATAATGGCCGTGCCACTTTTCTAATATTACCTTGTCGTTGCATAATGTCTAAGGTGTACATTCATCAGATATAATGCATAATTGTATTTTTTGATTCACATTATTTTCATTCATAAAAAGATTTGATTTTTATAAACACAAAAAGCGCTATGCACATAATCTAGAAAACAAGCAGTGATATTAGCTCCTCACATTACAATCCCTTCAAACGTGTGTGTGGTATCGAAGGAGCCATGATTTGTGTCTTCATATTCATAAGCAATTACTCTTGCCATAATTTATTCCTCATTAAGGGCACATAATTAAAGTTCTCTGTGGCCTCTTTGAACATTAAATTACTCCCTCATTTTCTACAAATATAAACTCTGATATTAAAAGAGCCACTAACCACTAAGTCCTCATTACAAAAAAAAGTTATGCTGGGAGCTTATCATTACAGATCATGATATAATGATGTGCTCAACTTGAAAACTTTATGCTCTGCGGGGCAACTCTCCATACAGAAGTAGCACTTGATTGAACATCTGTATATGGATTTTAATAAGAACAGTAGAGCATTATCAGGTTTGTGAAGCTTAAAAATCCTCCAGAGTTCAATGAGTATGAGCAGGGCCAAGTGATATATTTGTCATCTTTTAACGATAAGATAAAAACAAATTTACCTTGTTGTTCTAATTTATTTGGTTGAACACTGTTTATGTTTAGTAGAGTGGTGTTATAGGGCACCAGCTAATGATGTTTTAAATAATTTTATTTTAAGTATCAAGTAATCAAGTAATTGGATTAAAATGGGCACATTTTAAAGATATTTAACTGTTTACGATAATTTTATAAGGCCTAGAAATTCATGAAGAAGAAAAAGAAATAAACAAATAAGTTAATTTGTAAATCCATATTTATTTCTTAAAATGCAATAACATGACATGCCTTGACTGCAGCGGATGTGTCCTGCTCAGCTGATGCAGCATCGAGGACGTGTTTTTATGGAAGGCTAATGCAGTACTGCAATGCATGCACTGCACTGTATTTTCTTTTCTAAGTAAATAAAATGTATTTGTAAAACACTTTTTTTTTCACAGACAGGCTATCTCAAAGTGCTTCACAACTGGGTAACATAACAGAATGCAAAAGTGGTGTAAAATACTGTATAAATATACACAGTATTATTTAATACAAGATGTATATAGTGACAGCTAAAGCTAAGAATAAGGGTTTCTTTATAGAAGTGAATCGGTAAGTACCAAAATCCAAGCACCTGATGGTGTTTGCGAGAGTGGACTTGTGTATGTGAGGTTTACCCATAAGAGAATACTGCTCCAAGGAGAAAACTTCAGCAAAATTGTTGGCAATATTTCTAAAGCTTTTCTTCTGTGAGAGTACTAGATCGCCCAATTGTTTAATTTCAGACATGGCATATATTTTGTTGGCCAAGCAGCACACAAAAAATCAGATATCCACTTTAATTTGTGGTAAAACAAACATGACTTAGACAGTTTTTATTTTCAATTTGAAACAATATTTAAGAAGTGTTGAAGTAACAATTCAACACATCATCCATAAAGTTAAAACTTTAGCACAAATGGGTCTCCCAAATAAAGTATGACCCTAGGGATACTGGCATACAAAGTGCTTTAACATCAGAGTCTGTGCATCGGAGTTGCCATCTTAAAACCCTACTCTAAGCTTGTGGAAGGATACAAAGAACACTTTACAAGTTTAAAGGTAATTCTATCAAATATTAAGGACCTGCATATAAACTTCAGACATTGAAAAAAGTAGTAAAACTCCCTGACTCCCGTGATAGAAAATAGAAATAATGTTAGTATTCCTAACTGACCTGAGAAAGCAAAAATTAGTTAGTTTTGATTCTATGTTAAAAAAAATAGCCCTTTGATGTTTACATTCACCTTGACAGTGTTTCAGGTGAGTAATGAAGTTCAGTGGAGGCCAGGGAGATTTTTTACAAGTAGCATTTAATGAAAGAACCTCACAGCAGTTGTGAAGCATGGAGCTGGAAGGGTTACAATATGGGGAATCTTTGCTGCAGAAGGACCTGACCCAGACCTCACCATCATAGATCAGCCGTGAATTCTACTGTGTCTCATATTGAATAAACCGTGAGCCCATCTGTAGGACTAAACATTCTTTTAAATTAATTAATAACTAAAGGTAAAAAAAAAATGAAGTTGAAACAGAACTGGACCCTGCAACTTAACAAGGAAAATCCACCAAGGACCAAGTGGAAAGTTCTGGGCAAAGTCAAATCCCAGATATTGATCTAATATGCTGTGGGGTGGGCTTGAAATTAGCTGAACATGCAAGAAACCCCTCAAACATCTCACTGCTGAAAGTGAGGAGTGAGGCAAACTGTCTGTGTGCATGTTTCACTGAAGTTATGTTAGTTAAACCATACGCATCAGTAGTTATTGGAGACAAATCTTTGTTGATACCCATCTTTAATAAGAAAAACAAGTACAAGGTTAATTATTTTTGCTTAATTGCAGTTAAGTGCCTGTCTTTTCCAGAGATACATAAACAAAGATTAGACATAGATATGTGACGCTTTCATTGAAAATAACTGGATGCTTAATGGGACTGCTTAATTTTTTTCACGGGACTATATAGCCAGCGTGTCAGCACCGATTCGAAAAATAAGATGTATAGAGTGCCAAAGTGATGAAGTGACTCCAACTACCCAGACATAGTTAGAAGGGGGGATTGTATGGACAAAATGGATGGATGGATAGAGTAAACGCCTCATTTAGAGAGGGAGAGGCTGTTTGGTCTGCCCATACTACAGAGGTAGAGTCCAAAGCCATTGATCTCTTCAAGCCAATGACAGGTCGGTACTCAGCAATAATCATGACAAATGAGCAAAGCCTCCACTGGATGTGAGACTGCCAATAATACCCCCCCACCTCCACCACCAAAACCTCCCAAAAATGGGATGGACAGAAGGCAGCAAGGTCACAGGAAAATCTGTAGACCTCTTAGTCCTCCTGGGGGACATGTGTTTGGAAGATTTAGAAATACATCTCTCATTTTCATGAACAGGCGGTTTTACATTCCATAATGCTTTTTTTTTTTAAAGCTTAATTTGCGTATTAGGACACATCACATGTGTTTTGTTTTTTAATGGTTGCAAAGATAATGTTTGGAAATATGAGCAATGGTTTTAATACACTGAGCAGACAATATCTGAAAGTTACTATCAATCTTTTAGTGGTAGAATGGCAACACTGGGAAATAAATGAGGCTGCTGTCATGCTCCTATAAAGTCATTCATGCCTGGTGTGTTCCTCTTTGTAGATTGGAGCCAAACAATAATGATTAAATTGCCGCAGCCAATCAATCTGGGTTCCAGATACAGTATGATTTGTAGCATATTATCCCGCTTCTTTCCGGCTGGAGACTCCCAGCAGCAGTGAGACTTGCCTCGCGCGTTCCCTCCTCCCTTGATGAACCATTTTCTAATCAGCTTTATCTTCACATCTGAATTCATCTTATTCACAGAGAATGCCAATATATTAGGCAGCTTGTATGATACACAAGGTGACCCTGGTGACTTAATGACATAATACATTATCCTTAATGAAGTCAATATCTCGTCTTTTAGCAGTCTGTCTATTGGGCCGATTAATTGCGGTGTCATTAAAGTTAGCTCTCTTTTCATTTGTGCTTGGCAAGTGGCATAAAACTAATGTTCTTAGTTATCTACCACTGAAATAGGATGGAGGGTTAAGGAAATTATAGGGAGGGGAAAAGGGGGGTTTCCTACGCCCCACGGAAGTGGTTTTATCAATGCCACCAAACACAGATGTAAGCTATAGGAGAACAGATGCATGGTAATATGTTGTTTCAATTATGCTTACACAGTGGATACATTTCTTTGATATTGCAGCGTTAAAATGTTTCACGGTAATTGAAATTAATTTAGTGGTGGCGTAAGAGTACAGGTCCTCACAATGTGCTGTGTCTATTCCTGCTCAGTCGCTGGCCTGAAGCTAATGGCTATATTTGCTGCTGGAGAGTGGGAATATACTGAGTAAGAGGTTTATAAAAATATAATGGGCAGGAATCCGGAATTTGTCGTGAATGTAGCTTGTTGTGAAAATGTATGATGCAGCACTTTTCAATTCAGTCCGCTGTGATTGACAGGCTATAATATGCTTTTGGTATAAATTGGGCCCCCACGGCTCTGACTCTGTGTGTTGGCTTAAGGGAGATGCTGGAGCCAGTGGCTGTGGACTTTAACTGCCTTACAAGTCTCCGGCAGTGGCCTTAGGGCTCAAAGTGGCAATTGTCACTTAAATAGTAGTTTTAAAATTATTGCAGTTGGCATGCGACTGTCACTCATGTGTTCCAAATGTGATTTTCATGCACAGTAATGCGTAAGGATTTTACACTTGAGAGCATTCATACGTCATTTTGTAAGCAGGTAACAGAAAAAAAAAAAAAAAAAAAAACAAGGGCAAAACCATTTCATATGATGGCAATTCATCTCTGCACCTGCACCCCTCTGCTGCTGCACTTGCATCCCCCTTATGTTTCCCCTCACTCCACCCCTGCCTCGCTTTCCCCAGTGCTGAAACAAGCAGGGCAGGGTGGCGGTAATTTACAACGTGTTATCTTTGTCTATAGCTGCGAAATGATATGAAGTAAATCAAGGTGGGAATAATGAAAGACTAAGAATTCATTGTGAGCACATTTTAAGTGTAGTATTCGTTATAGTGGCAGTGCCTGAAGAGGCTGGAATGAGATGGGCTGAGGGGCCATAAAGCAGCAGCGGGGCCCATGTTAATGCTGTCTGTCTGGGGTAAGTAATTGGGTTGCACTGATGAGTTGCTTCGAAGACAAAGTGTAAATCCCCTACGCCTGCCGTAAATCTTACATTGTTGGAACAAGGTGCAATACCAACAAATATTGATCCTGCCCAGGGGCCTGCTGTGTGTGTGTGTGTGTGTGTGTGTGTGTGTGTGTGTGTGTGTGTGTGTGTGTGTGTGTGTGTGTGTGTGTGTAGACCTCCAATTACTATAGTCAAACCAGTGCACCCTGGAAGGGTTGTTCTACAGCACAATTGCATCCCTGTCTTTACCTTAGATTTGGCCCCTGTTGTTAAACTGCAAAGCTTGTTTTGAGGTGATATTGTCATTTTCTAACCAGCTGCGCTTTTATGCTCCGAGTTGTTTGGTTGTTTTTGACTTTGAGTTTGTGGCCACTGCAGGTAACTAGATGAACTGTGATGGATTTATTTTAGCCTCTGCATTATTCATAGATGTTTCCACATCAGCTGTATGAATTGCTTTGGCTTTGCAATTCCTGTGCTGATTCATTTCAGTGACACATTCACGCTATACAGTTTGTGTATCGCTTCTGACACTTCTCTGACAGCTATTCCAACTGTTAAACATTTTATATATATATATATATATATATATATATATATATATATATATATATATATATATATATATATATATATATATATATATATATATATATTTAAAATTAGTGCAATAAATTAAAAATGTTTTTGTTGAATCTGGTAGCCATTTTTTTTCTATAACAGGACAAATGTCCAGAAATGTTTATGCAACACTTCCGTAAACTTTTGTAGTTTAAAATATTTCTACTATTCTAACAGTTGCACTATATAAGTAATGAAAGCACAATGTAAACTTTGTAATTTAAAGAGTGACTGTACTTGTTTAAATGTAAAAACAGTTTGATGTTTGACAGTATATTTTATTAATTAGCAGAAGTAAAAGAAATATATTGTGTGAAAAACATGTTTTATTGCAATAGTATAAAACTGTGTTTAGAATATAATTCACCATAAATTCCTCTGTCATGTTGCATTGCAATGATAGATGGATAGATATATACTTTATTGCCCTCACACGGAAATTTGTCTTGGACATTGTACACTAAACAAAGCTGCTTCAACAGTTAAATACACCTAAAACAATAAAAATCATCTGTATAAAATAAACAAGTAAACAGATATTGCACCATAAAGCTGATCCATAAAAGAGCGTTGACACATTCACACATACAGTTCAGCAAATGGCCATACTAAACACTTGCCTTAAAGCTGTTCCTTACAGAGTTTGGTACCTAGTATGGGTTTTTAGAGTAAGTGGGTTTAGACAGTTGGTTGTAATTGAAAAATGATGACTAATATGGTGATGTCACTGATTGAAGGATGTTGTTTTTCTATACAGCATCTTTATTCATTTAATCTTAAAACATTTGTGACAACGGAACTCATTCATTTAACGTTAACCTTTTAACAGTTTCAATTATCTTTAAGTAAGAAATCATTACCACTGAATCAGGTTGTTGTCATGTAGCAATGATAATTATGACAATCAGTTCACATTTTAGTTTTTAGAGTGTAACGTTTTTTTGTAAGTGTTGTGGAGGTCCTCATAAGCGGGGTGGGAGAACCTAGTCTATTTGTGCATGAGTGCATCTGCAATGCAGGCAGACAGCTTATCGTTAAACACATCCTATCTGGCTTGACAGGTCACTGTCAGGTACAGCTTTCCTCTTCCGTCACCCCCGCTGATAAAGGATGTCACACACTGAAATCCACCTGCATGAGTATGCTAATGCGATCTGATGGGAAGAGCTGTTGAAGCTGTGAGCCACTTGACGTAACGCAGAGAAAACTTGATTTGCAGTCGCCGATCTTATTTCTCCTTGTTTGCACGTTGGCATAACTAGAGGATCCATTTTAATTCAAAGTGCTAAATTCATAAAAAGGAGGAAAAAAAATACACCGTATCAAATAATGATAGCAGCATAGGAAGAAGCAGGCGTGTTGAGCAGCAATGTGTCAGCAGCTTTTATAGTGAATATGTTTGACTCACAAGAAAGGTCATGTCATTCTAAAGGACAATCATCTTGTCGCTTGCCCTAACCTCACCTGTCACTCGGTTACATTAATGTCACTCTGTTTGTATTTCATTCCTTTACCAAAGATCAGCCGCATCTCTGTTCAGGTCATTTGTCAACCTGTTTTCAGCTGATATCCAGGTTTGTTTTGTTTGATGAGCATTTACGTTCCCTGAGTTCTATATAGCAGTTCTATATGGATGAGTGATCACATATTTCTGATACCCCACAAAATAGTGAGGGCTTTTCTCTGGATGTTGCGTATTATGTAGAGGACAGAGTGGGCAACAAATATTTTATATTATTTTTGCATTGATTAGTTTTATGGTTAATTTATCTAGTTTCGTTATATTTTGACCTGACACGAATTAAACTCCCCTGCCAACTTTCCTATAAGAATCATGATTAATAGCGTTCTAAAAAAATTTCAAGCCTTCATGTAATAAGCAGTCATTGGGCATAGACGCCTTCGCTTTGAGTGAGAGAGGAGTCACTGGAACACAGGGTTTTACTATTATTTCTAAACAAAGACAAACTGTGTTAGACATGGAACTGGTTACAATAGTGTTTATCTATCTATCTATCTATCTATCTATCTATCTATCTATCTATCTATCTATCTATCTATCTATCTATCTATCTATCTATCTATCTATCTATCTATCTATCTATCTATCTATCTATCTATCTATCTATCTATCTATCTATCTATCTATCTATCTATCTATCTATCTATCTATCTATCTATCTATCTATCTATCTATCTATCTATCTATCTATCTATATATATATATATATATATATATATATATATAATAGATAGATAGTATTCAGACGGAAAACTTCAGCACAATCATCACATCGTTATAGTCACACTTATTATTGACTGACTGGTATGAGGGTTAGGCTCCAGGCAACCCAGCTCGCCCTCACTCCATTAAGAGAATCTTCCAGGTGTAGGCAACAAATAGATGACTGGACATAAACTTCAGCAACCTGTGTTGGTTGCTGTAGTTTTTTAATCTAAAAAAACACATTATTCCTCCTAAGGTAATTAATGTTTATTTCGGTATGTTCGTTTTCCTCTTGCTGAATTAGGAAGTTGTTGTTGCTGTAGCCAAAGCGCTGATTTGTGGTGCCCCGGTGCAGTTTTTGGATTCTTCACAGCCCCGGCTCTCTGAAACTATCGGTTATAAAAAAAAGAAAGAAGAAAGAAAAAGTGGGAACCGGTGAGATGGTACGTACAAGATAAACCAGAACCAAGAAGCCTTCCATTAATAATTCTCTTATTTGGAAAAGGGGCCCTGCGCTTACAGAATACACTGCAGTCCATCTTTTACAGTGAGGTGGAGTGGGGTGGGTTGTATAAGGTCAGTGGGGAGAGGCTAGCTTTTTCTACCTGCCCCCCCCTCCCCCTCCCCCCCTTTCACCTACCCCTCCCTTCTTAGAGTGATGGGCCTAGGTTTTCCAAGGTAGTGCATTTGTCTGTCAGGAGTCTTGGCTGGCTGGTGTGATTTAGCTGCTGTCAGTTGATGCTGGTGTCCAGAGGTTGATAGCGACTGGCTGGATGAGGGGAAATTTGTTACCTTTAGCTCTGACAGGGAGATAATTGCTGATGGTTAACAGAACGCTATGGAATCCGAAGTGTTGGAAGCAAAGAGAAAAGTAATGGGACAAACAGCCAAAACGGGTTCAGTTCATTTCCCAGAGTAAATGCACTCAATTGTGAAGCAAGAATAAAGCTTGACATTTGCAAAAGGACACAATGTATTGGTTTGTTTTGAATTTTTTACTATTCATCCAGCTTGGTATTCGGCGGAGAATTGCATTTTGTAAGCAAAATTGAAAGGAGAAGAAAGCAGAAGATGGTGTTTGTTTTATTATGGAGACTTTATTTCTGTGAATTTTTTTTATAGGTTCTGCTCAACACTGGCTGTTGAGGGGAAAAAGAGAACAGAATGGCCCCTGTGAAAAGATGTCCTTTCTGTTTTTGTGAATTAAGAAAAGATTGGACATGTCAGTTTTTCAACAATCCTTCTGCTCATTCTTACCATTAAAGTGGCAAAGAGTTAATGCCTCTTTGCAGATTTAATTAGGACACAGAAGAACCTCTTCCATCCTTCAGGCCTTTCCATTTCACCCTCACATGTCCACCACAATCTCCTTCTCTCGTGTCGAAGATGTCCACATAGGTGCCTCCCAGCACCGGGATCAGGACTGCTGTCAGTCAAGCTATCCAAAATGCCAGCAGCGTATCACAGAGGGAGTTAAGTAGGAGGCGGACCTGAGAGTGCAAGTGTGATAGGTTGACAGCAGATGACTGGCAGGTTTAACCCCTGGTTAATTGTCTTCTTTTCACGTTGATGTACAAGCTGCTGGGCTTTAATGCTGTGGGTGGAGTTAGACAGCTTGGTTTGGATGCAGTTGTTTGTGCTGTTCTTTTATTTATTTTTTAAAGTTAATTTCCAAGACCATTGCAATGGAAAACAAAGCTTTGCGGTTTATACTTTTGATCATTTATATATGAGAACTTTCTAAATGAAAGTTAACACACATCTTCATCCGGTTTAGCTATGTCGTGAGTATCTTACAAACTTTTAAGAATGTGCGATCTATTATAGCCGCGCATCGGGATCAGTCCACGTTATTTTAATGGTCTATTTGCATTAATATGCAACACTGATAGACCCTTAATATCCTGTCACTCCTGGGCTGACCTCAGTATTATATTTTTATTTTGTGCCTGACAATGAGAGTAATAGGAAATATTGATTGGCAGTGCAGTTAAGTTGTCAGCATAGTCATTTATGTGTCAGGAGAACCAGTTATACTGTCAAAAAAATCACTTGAAGACTCTTCTGCTTCTTAACAGCTTTCTATAAAAGCGTCTTCCTGACACAGGAAATGCTCGCTTTCTCAATGAATTATCCTGCTCTTATTGACTCGACTTCTTGCTGTGCATGCTTTGAAATGACTGTAGATGGCTTTTAATGTGACACCAATATATATTTTTTTAGATAGTAATATTAAGGCTCCTAGATATCAATGCCAACCTGCATCATGATAAGGTAAATTAATATAGCAGATCTACAGATATCCTGATACTAAGATGATTCTGCTTTTATAGCTGCTATTGATTGTTACACAGTCTTACACCATGCTATAGCTTTGTTTAGATTGGTTAAAAAAAGAAAGACATTCACTCATGCACAGCTGTATACATATAAGTTGGTTTATTTATGGGAACTTTAAAAAAGAATCCCTTCCCTCCATGTTATCTCTGCTGATGTAAGACTTGTAAACATTTCCTATTAGTTTGATCTGTCTTGTTGGTTTTTCCTGGGCAGCCTTGGCTGTCAATTAGCTGTCTCTTTTAATCTCTATCCCCCCCCAACATGGCAAGGATATATGATGCAATAGCAATTTGATGGTAAAATGATTATCGAGTCATATATGGGAGGGTTTTGCAATTGCTTTTTAATAGAAGTATTTTGAAGCCGTGTCTTGTGTAATTCCAAATGTTCTTGTTGCCCTGTTGTACTGTGACTGTTCTCACATAAATCGGATGCAGAATTGCCTCAACTCTTAATATCAATAATTAATATAACCTTGAAGGAAATATGTTGGACACTGGTAATTGTAATTCTTTAATCTGCTGTAACAGTTTCCTGTTTCCAGTTTTTTTATGCTGGCATTTTAAAAAAAATGTGTGTTGTGTGGCTCTAAAAGTGAGGGAGTGAAGAAGATTTTATGCTACATGAAGTCCCGTTATGTCTACTATGAAGTTGTGTTGCCTTGGGTCGCATTTTGAAAGATGTGTCTTTATTTGGACCAGTGAAATCCTGTGTCACGACAGGGTGCTTTGCCCTTCTTAAAGTTGTCTTTTGACTGTTCCAGACAAATGTCCAGTAGTTTTATCTTTAAATCTCACTCAGACCCTCCTGATTTGGTTTTGTTACAAAAGTAAAAAAAAAAAAAAAGTTTCTTTGATTTCCGATTGTGTGGGAGGAAAAGAAAAAAAAAACAGCATCACTGTTTTTTTTTTTTTTTTTTCTTCCTGTCTGGTGTCGGCTGGGCAGTGGTAGCTAAGCAGTATATTTGATTTCAGCGTTCACTTTCTCAGAGAGTTGAGGCAATGTTATTTGAAGATGTTTAGCGATGGTCTGATTGAATTTGTCCCTCACTGCCGAGGCAGGCTCCATTAGGCAGTGGGTAGCAGGGTCTGGGGACCAGTTAGAGAAGAAAGAAAAGCTAATAAAGCTGTGTGGCCACAGAACCTGAGCAGGAGTTGAGGGGTTTTAAAGGCTGCCTGTTAGCTGGTGCTGTGTGAACTGGGCCAAAATCCTCTGCTGAATCCCACTTTTGCAAAGTGGCTCAGCAAACTCAGACATGCAAACATAACACACTGTGGAAGGATGACAAATATGAAAGGGATTATTATTACATTGATATGTTTTAACATTAAGGAAAACCAATATCTCAGCAAAACTCCTCCTTAAGATGGGCAAATGTGACTGAAGGTTTGTCAGTCATTGACTTGGAAATTGTTTGTGACAGTAACAAGCTGTCTAATCCGTTGATTGATTGATGGAAAGAAGGCTCCAAGATTGCTAGATGGACATTTCCATGACAGCGGTATCGTTGTTTCAAAGTAATCAGACCTAATGGATCAGCGGTTCCACATGGCTTGTCCGCTATATTTATATTGTTTTCTCCAAAAGGCTCCATCTTCAGAGGGAACGTCTCCTGCAGTCCTTTGCTGTCAGAAATAGATGATTGTGACAGGTAGCTGTCTCTGTGTTAAATGTACCTTAAGTCTCTGTGTGTGTATCTGACTACCACAGCCCTTCTCCCCAGGCCCTTGGCCCCTGGCCTCTATCTCCTGTTCTCTCTTACAGTAATGAAGCCTGCCTTAAAGGAAAGGGATGCGGGCAGCGAGGCATCACAGATTAGGTCAGTGGAACGGCTAGCGGGCTGAGCATGATGGATGAGGGCCAGAATGAGTTTCTGCTGTGGCTGTATTGTGAACTCTTTTCATTGTCACCCACGGCCTTATGAGGACCTGATGACGAAGGGAGCAAGTGTCAGGAACGCCCTTCCATTCCCCTCTCTCCCTTACTCTACAAGTATCTTCCAGTACTCTGCATGCCTCCCTGTCCTGCACACTATTGGAAACGTATAAGAACGGTTTAATAACCCCTCCCACACCACCAGTAGGAGGCATGTTCTTCAAAACTCAACAAATGTGCATTCATACAAACAGTCCTTACTTAAAAAAAGTAGTAATTTTAAATCATACTGTTGTGGTTTACACGAACAGTAGAGACACTGCAAAACCTTTCTGTTTAACAAAAAAAAGCGTTGTTGTGTACACAGGGCCTTGTACTACTTTAGTTTAACTGAAATAGCATAATGCTGCACCTTCTTCCGTCTCCTCTTGTATAAATAATTATTGGCTTCTATATAATAGCTGCTTCCCAGTGCAAACATGACAATGGATAAAGTAGGGGTGGGCTATACATTGGGCCACATGAGTAACTGTAACTCCTGTCGACAGCCAGGTCTTAAATAAACTTTTCTAAAAATAAATAAATTTGGCAGTACCTCTAAAGAGTAAACATTTTATCTACTGATGATGACAATAAAACAAGAGCTACCAGACTGACAGCTGAAATTTATAGTATCTTGCTGTAAAATGGCAAGTTCTTGTACTTAACTTTAAATTTCATCCTATGTTAGTTCAACCTGCAAATCCTGGGAGCAGTAGTCTTTCTACAAATAGATTGGATTGGTGATATGTGACGTCTAGGGTCATGGGCAGAACTGGAAATAACAATCAACTTTGGTTTGTTGAGTTACAATTTTTGAAATTAAACACATTACATTATCAACCATGATAAAAATAATATGCACATTTCTAAATGAATAATGATACTGTATATTGCACAGTGTTTTGTTTGAATCCACCTATTAAAAGCTTCACACTCTGTGTGGGTCTTTCTATCAAGAGGTGACTTTAGTGCACATTTCTGGGTGCCAGACTTGCTACTCAAACAATAAAACACCAGCAGTCGCTTTCAAAATAAAAGCAGTATTTGGATTTAACCCATAATTTATGTTTATTTTTTATTTTATTTTATTATTATTTTTCTACCACTTTTTGTCAAATGTGTAGCATCCAGGCACACAGATAAAACTGCCTAGATATGTTCTTATGGTTCATAAAATAGCACTTCCCTTAGTACTGATGACATTTTTTTTCTTTCTAAGGACAACAAGAGTTATCTACACTAAGTAAAAGTGACTGCTTATAAAGTTTTAAACATTTCTAAACAGTCCCTGTTAAAGTTGCATTGTTGCACTCTGTGCTCTTACTTCCCTCCGATTCAGATGGACCTCCTGTTTTTACCGAGCGAAAGCGAGAGGCAGCGAGGGGGTGGCGGCGTTGGCGGGGTGTCTTTATGGGAAACGTTTGTGACCAGCGTGACAGCTCTCCTTGATGGATGGGCCTCCTCCATCTGGTTGCAGTGCATGTAATAAATATCCATGCTCGTGTTTGACCTCTCTCACTTACCAGACACATCTTTCACTTTTGGGACATCCAAGGGGGACTCACAATTATGCTCTGCACTTTCCACTTGCTGGGATGTCGGGGATAGCAGCTCTGTTTATGGGCCACAGCCCAAGGGCAAAGAGTCAGAAAAATAGATAGCTGTAAACAATGCTTGCGCCGCCAGGAGAATTCTCCAGCATTCAATAACCTTTAACACCTCCTAAGCCCTCATCTCCCTGAGCTGGTTGCCTGTGCCCCACAATGCACTGCAGCTCCACACAAAGCACCTCCATCCTTTGGTCAGTGATTTAGCTTGGAGTCTAAACATGGGTCGAAGGATCAAATGCCAGTGTCTGTGGAAGAGAGTGGGGGGGAAAAAAAGAGTTAAGGGGGTGAGAATCTGACCAAATAGAATCCAATTTGCCCTTCTAAGTCCACTGTTCTGACAAAAAAATAATAATCATTTATCATTTGGAGGCAGGCTACCGTTGAGGGAAAATGGATATGTGGTTGAACTTTGCCAAGGTCACATTTTCTAGTTATACTGGGACCAGTTTGCTAATATAGATAAGGGGAAGGAGCATTATAAATAGCAATAACTATTCCTCTTTAAGTGCTCATATGCACTACTTGGTGTGTTTGCCCTCAGCAGGAGCCCAGTCCATTACTGGGTATCTCCTCAATAACAGAAACAGATAGGTAACCATTGGATTTTAATAAACCTGGATAATAATGAGGCTGAAAAGCTGAGTGAATTGTAAAGCAGAAGGCTAATGAAGTGCTTATGTGGGCAGTATGTGAAGAATAACCTATAACCTATTAAGAAACAGCCTAACTCCATCTGCCCGAGCCCTGCCCCTGATTGAATTAGTGAACTCTTTAATTACTGAGCATTTAAGATGGGAGCTCTGAATCTAATTGAACTTTTTCATGCCTACTGCACCCCAGCCAAACAATTTATTCTGTGAAAAATTGAATTACCATTCCCGCTTTGTCTACTTTTTCCTCTTGTTTTTGCATTGATTTTTATAACATTAAGCCTGTCTGTGGAAATTCCAGGCCGTAAAGAACTAAACAGCACAGCATTATTCACAATAACACATATGTTATAATCGCAGGGAGAACTTACTTAAAATTCAATCCACTTTGGCATCATTATCATGTATCAACATAATAAATGAGCCCTTCAGAGCATGGTAATTATAATTTGATAAATCATCAGCAGAAAATTAACTGGATGTCAAAACATTCATTGGAAAGGGTGATGAATGGAGGATGATTGTGGTGATGAATTGTGTTAATCTGCGCAGTATGAAGCCAGCGAAATGGCTAAGCAGCCCAAGATGGATGGGCCATAGAAGCTGCAAGGTCAGGACACACAACTGCAGAATGTAGGAAAGGGAAAATAGGAGGGAATGAAACATGGAGTAAAGAAAGAAAGACTTTCCGTCTTTTTCTTTCTCTCAGCCAGTCCTCTTGCTATGGTAGTTTGTAATGTTTAGTTTCAGGAAGTGGTTTTAACAGTAAACACGACTGTATAGTTTGTTTTTAAAGATACATTGCTTGAAAAACTCTGGAGTTAATAGTTAAAGATGAGTGATTTCATCTGAAATATTTATATCTTTTCAAAATAGTCCAACAAACAGATAAAATTGTAGTCCAAGTATTTATCAAGCAAACACTGCTTACCTGACAAAGTAAATTTAACCACTTAGACAAAAGAAAATTCTATGGCTTAAAAAAAAATTTGAGCTTTTCATTGGATGCTTTTAATGAATCCATTTTTTTTCTTAAATACCACCCATGTATCTCATCATAATTGCTATTTTTGAGATCCTTAGTCATGCATTGGTCATATTGTTCTTAACCAAAATTAATATGGACCGTATGCCTTAAATAGTTCATGACAACAAATCTACTAAAAACAACTGATGCACTGACCAAGAACCTAGACCTCAAATTTTCACCACAATTGTTGTACGCAATATTGAAAGATACTGCACTTTCCTTTTACTGTATTATTGTATTAAAAATTAGTTTCAGTAGTTACCATTTTAAAATATACTATGTTTGTTATTACCATTTCAAAAGAATGACTTTGTACTCCGCTGATCCTCCACGTCGAGAGGAGCCAGTTGAGGTGGCTCGGGCATCTGGTCGTGATGCCTCCTGGACGCCTCCCTGGTGAGGTGTTCCGGGCACGTCCCACCGGGAGGAGACCCAGGGGAAGACCCAGGACACGCTGGAGGGACTATGTCTCCCGGCTGGCCTGGGAACGTCTTGGGATTCCTCCTGAGGAGCTGGCCCAAGTGGCTCGGGAGAGGGACGTCTGGGCCTCCCTACTGAAGATGCTGCCCCGCGCGACCCGACCCCGGATAAGCGGAAGAAGACGGACGGACGGACGGACTTTGTACTCCATGAAAACTACTTATTAGAAGCGATCTTTGACTTGGGTATACCGTTTTAGGGGACAAGACAAGTATAATATTCAATAAAGCAGGATGTTTTATTGAACTATGATGGCTTTATTAAAGAGGAAATGGTCTCAAAACAATGCATGTCAAAGTTACATTTTTGAAATCCACAACTGTGATGTGTTGGGGAAAGGAGGCAGAACAGAACAGGCTCTACCTTTTAATTATATTTAAGAATAGGAGAGTTTAGGAGAAAATAATCAACTGGTTTTACTTGTGCTCCAGATCTGACCTTGATCAAGGCAGGATCTTTAAACTAAGAATGTAACGGGGTCTTGCAAAATTGAAACACTGCAAAAAAATCCAGTTGACCATTTAAAGTCTGGTCCTTATGCGCTATCTGGTTGTCAGGTGAGTTAAGCATACTATACCAATACAAGAAGCACTTATTCTATTTGCAGTAGTTAAAGCCAGGCTTGATGCCCTTGAAACAAAACAGGTGCCTGAAGATTTTGTTGGCTCTTCCACCCCCCCCCCCCCCCCTGCTATTCTTCTTCCCTTCTTTCAAATCTCTGTATCGCCTGCATCGACTAATAATGTAGAGTAATACGGACCAATAGACTCTAGAAGTTGCTACAATGGGCACAAGTTGGAGAGATTTTCTGTCTCCTTCTACTTTCTTTCACTCATGCCTAGTGTTTTATTTTGGAATGCATCAGCAGCATCAATAGGTACCAGAAAGGTTTTACTGATTAGTTTTTTTTTATATTAATGTCAAGTCATAAAATGTGGGAGTGTTGGCAGAGGGGTTAGAGCAGAGTATTTGCATCCTTGGAAAGCTACAATTTACCTGGTTTGAATCCCACTGACTGCCACTCTGGTTCCTTGAGCAAGACTCATAGCTCCAGAATGCTCCCCGGGCGACGATCAGTGGCCAACCACTGCTCCTAAACAAATTTCATTGTAATGTACAACGTTGCAATGACAAATAAATAAAAGATGACTGATTCAATCAGAAAATATTTAAAAGGGGGTTTGATGCTTGATCTCATGGTATTTGTATTAGAGCTGTATCAAAAGAAGTCAACCAAGGTGGTCTGGGTATCTGATGAAGATGCCCCCTTGGCACCAACATTCAAAGGATTTTTGTGCAAATCACTGTTAGAGGGGACCCATACCTTGCTGAAGGGACTAGTTATCCCTTCTGGCCCCAATGATACTGTAGGTTCCCCCAAGATGCACAGGAGGGTGTTACTGGGGAAAGAGAAGTCTTGGCCCCTTACCCCACAGCCTGATCTTGGTGGATGAATGGCTTTCTGGAATTGTATGCTGCTGGTTTTTGCTAGCTGCATCTTTTATTTATTTTTTGCCCCTGTTGTGTTGCATTCAATTTCAAGGTCTGGCTAATTATAGACGAAATACATTATTTCAAGAAAAGCATTGAGTTAAGATAGTAATTCATTAATGCACAAAAGGAACAGTTGTTTGTTTGCTCATCTTAACCTGCCTAGCCTTGCGTTTTGATAAAATAAATATTCACGGGGATGATTGCATGCTACAAATGTAACATACATTGCCGTTTGAACTCTCTACTCCTTTTAATGCAGTGTTTTGTCCTTTCTTCACAGAATATTCACATCAGAAATATCTTTATTTTCCTTCCAGTGGTAAGATTGGAAGAGCCTTCACTGATGTAAATGAAGGCTATTTCTACAGATAACAGTAATTACACATCACCGCTTTTGAAATGTGACAAAGCAGACAATGTTGCTTTTATTGAATTCATTATGTTGACAGGCAGTACGTCCTTTTTTATTTATCTCTGATTCTCCATGGCCAGAGTGAATGTGTAAAAAAAAAAAATGACAGCTTGGCTTGAGTGTTGTTATTCAACATTTGTGGTTAGTGGAAGCATTTTGAAGCTTTTATAATGTTGTTGCATGCCCATGTACACACCTGACCCTAGCAAAAAGCATGTGTCTTCAGGAGTAGGTCTGTTGTTAAAGTGGCTTCACACAGCGATCAAAAGTCCCCCTTACCAGCCTGTGTCATTTCTAGCTGGGAAGTATTAATCTCATACAGCGGTTCAGGCACCTCTTATCTACGTGGCAGGTTGACATGTAAAGGGGATATTTCGTCTTGATTCCGACAATGAATGCAGCACATTGGCTGGCACTTGTCCTGTGCTGCATATGGAAGACGAAAAATCACACCCCTCTTTCTGCGACTTCCATTTTCATTTGTGCCCTCCTTTCACTCACATCTCCTTTTTTTTTTTTTTTCTTTTTCTCTCCTGGAAATTATCACCAGTCAAGTCAGGAGCTCTTACGAATGGAGGGAGAGAAATGTGTCACACTGCCTCTTAAGTTTCTGATTGTCTAAATGACACAGAATCTCGTCATACAGCCGTCTTCTTTTCTGACACCACAATTACCCATAATTCCCTCTGTCATTCAGTGTCTCAAGGTTAGTGTTTTATATCTCGAACAGAGGGCAAGGACATTTACATTTGGAGGCTAGGTGTGAAGCAAAGAAGTTGCGTGTGTGTGTTATTGTAAATTCAAAACCATGTTTGTGTTTAGCATAGCTGTTTAAGGCAGTGGGTTGATCTGTGACGGCTCATTTTGGTTATACAAAAAGCTTTCAGAGTGGGGAAAATATCCCAATAAATTAAGGGTAACCCATCTCAATAAATTAGAATATAATCAAAAAACGGATTTATTTCCATTATGAATTAAAACAGATGTAGTTGCATGCAGAGTTTTACATTTTAAGTGTTTATATATTTTAATTTTGATCACTGGGGCTTAAAGCTAATCATAACCCAAAACCCGATTCAGTATTACACGAGACTTGATAATTTTATTTCTTTTTACCTTTTTCAAGGAAGGTTGTTATTGTTGTTTGTTAGGGGTTTTTCTCTTTTGTTTTTTGAATTAAATTAAAAAAAATGAAATAGGAAAAATGTCCATGTAAAGTAAATACACTTAATACTTGGTCGGGGCTTCTTTTGGAAAAGGAAGTCACCATCCCCTTAAAGCTTGTCAGCAGAGGGAAGCTACTTGGTGAACATCTGTGCTGATTTTGGAGCTGGATAAAACCCAGTGGACGATTACCAGCTGAAGACATTGCTCCCTGAATCACCATCGACTGTGGAGACGTCAGTCTGGACCTCCAGCAACTTTTATTATGTGCCTTGCTGCTCATCCTCTACTGGGGTTGTTATGATACTGACATTTCAAACTCAATATGATAGCAAGAAAAATGCTTGATACTCAATGCCATTTTTGGTACAGTGGCAACCCTTTTTTGAAGGCAAAAAGTATGAGATTATTATGAGAGCAAACATTGTGATTAATTAAAATGTGACTTAAAGTCTTTAATTAGGGCAAAACCAATACATGTGGGACAGTTCAGCCCTTGTTTAGAAAAATACATAATTTAAGTGTCTCTTTCTTGGTTGGCAATACAATAGACAAGATTACACTTGGTCATAAAGTGTTAATCTCCTTTAAGTATGTACCTTTGATTCAGTCATTGAGTTATTGTAATATAATTATCTGTAATGCACCACTGTTTGATTCCTTTTGCCTGTCAATTTGCTGTTAATACAAACAAATGTTGCTGAGGGACAAATAAAAGATTGCTCTATACTAAAATAAATTGTGTTTGACTATAAAGGAGGATCTAATCGATGCAAAAGTATTCAGCATACAGTATAATTTTTTTGTCTGACTGGTAGTTTTGCATTATATCTTGTTTAATGATCAACTACAGCAACAGGGTTGGTAGCCACGGGTTTATGCTTCTTTCTGCTATGATGTCAGGAGGTTTGCTACTTCACTGTTGCAGCAACAGGAGCTCCACTGACTTTTTTAAGTTATTCTCAAACATCAGTGTTACAATTTGGGAAAATATGTATTTGTATATTTAATTACAAACTTTTTTGGCAAAAATTAGTAACTTTGAACAATTATTTTATCAAGTATAAATTATAGCAGAGTATTGATTATTCGAACAACTCTGCCCTCCGGACTTGAGACACAGATTTTCCAAATGAACCGCAAAACTTACTTTTTTAGCATAACAATGAACATTAATCAAAGTAACACTTGTAATATATTTGGGTCTAAGTAATCTATATAATATTTCAGTTTCACTTTTTGAATTACATTGCTGAAATTAGTAACGTCAATGGTATTCAGATTAATTGAGATGATTTTTGGAGTCTGTTAACAGGTCCTTTGTTTTGCTGTTTGAGTTGTTCCATTCACTAATTAGTTTTTTCTTTGATAGGATTTCTAAAAGTGTGTGTATTTCTTTTTTTCCCCGACCCAAAGAGCTTAGGGAAAATGGTTGAGTGTAATGCCCCATTCGACTCTATCATCTCTGATGTTCTAATATGCTGGTTGGGTTAAACAGTACATGGCCCATGGTCTCGTTTACCCCCTCAAGTAAAGTGTTCCTGAAACATATGTAATTTATGGCAAAATGACAGCAGTGACACCAAAATTGACCTGAGAGCTTCCATCTTACTCTTCTTGAAATCCTCTGTTGTGCTGTGTGTCAACTAGATGAAATGATTCCCATTTCCATTTGCAAAGACTGACTCGACTGAGTGGTACAGCCTCCATTATTATTCTGTTTGAATCTGGGATTGGAGGTCAGATGGCCGTGATGGGCTCCTCTACTGCTGGAAATGAGCGCTCCAACATAAGCCATTTACATTAGCAGACCGTGTTGAGCTTTCAAGACGGTGAAATTAGAGTGAATGTGGAGTCTTGAAAAGACTAGGAAAGTATGGGTTTTGATTTATTATTTATAAAGTATTTTAAAATATGTAAAAGAGAGATTACATATGGAATATTATTTCCATATTGTACTAAAGGATAAAACTGTCAAGTTAAATTGTTTCTTTTTAACTTGTGAAAATATTAAACATCTTCCTTTGTTCTTGATAGTTGTCATCTCTATCAGCGTGGCATGGATCAAGGTAAAATTGGTTTTAGGCTTTAATTAACTCTGCTAATAACTCTCATAATGTTAACTTTATTTAACAGGAAATTAGCAAGAGAGTGGAAGTAATGCAAATTTAAACATTTGCCTAATGTAAGCTCTAGGCTGTGCTGAAAGCCAAATAAAATGTATTCCACACCTTTGTTTACTAAATAGAATTATGTATATTTTTGAAAATGTGGTAAATAAATTTACATGGTTATGAATATGCACAGCAAGCTATTTTGTAGCGTGTTCATTTGTGTTATGAAGCAATTGAGTATTACAAGCCTTTAACTGGTTTCAGCTCATTTAGTTTACTGTTCCCACATTTAGTTTGATTATAAATATTGTATAGTATACTTTCCAGGCTTTTTATAATTGTTGCATATGTTTCCCTTATGTTTTTTATTACTACAGTGCATGTATCCCATTATTCAAGTCAGTACCATTTCCAGCAAATCCACATCGAAACCTTGCACCTTTCTGTTTTGCACCACTGTATTCTTTCTCCTTGTTTTTTTTGTTTTGTTGTTTTTCCATTATTTCCCCATGCGGCTGTAAAAAGGAGGACTCTGTTTTACTCCTATGTCATTATTATCAAGTTTCCCACTTCCGTGAGCCTAAGACATATTTCTCCTTTCTCTTTCTGGCTAATTGGGACATTTTTAAGACTGTCTCTACGCACAGGCTTATGTGCCCGAATGTGTCAGTGTGCTGGTATGCTACTGTTAGACTGTGTGTCATCTTGTCAGTTCAGGATCGTGTTTTTAGAGTGGTTTGTAATTAGATTAATTAACACTGTATTGACAAACTGTTAGAATTGCCCGATCTTTTCTCCAGTTTGGTGACACTGTTCCTTGCTTCTTCTTTTTTTTTTTTTTTTTTTTTTTTCAAATCCAAGTATTTCTCAAAATGGTATCTTTTTCAAGGGGAAGCAAAAACTTTTTGGTGCCCCCCACCCTTTTTAATCGAAATGCCTCCTAAAGAGTCTTCAAGAGTAGTATGCTGTGTGTTGA
Organism: Fundulus heteroclitus; assembly: GCF_011125445.2. Taxonomy (NCBI): domain Eukaryota; kingdom Metazoa; phylum Chordata; class Actinopteri; order Cyprinodontiformes; family Fundulidae; genus Fundulus; species Fundulus heteroclitus. The sequence continues at coordinate 25,100,594 of NC_046382.1, read as the reverse complement.
ACAAATGTGACCCATGTGTTTATTTTCCTTTTGTCCAAACTAACAAAGTAAACTAAGGCTTTATGTGGCAAAGTGAAAGGACTTTAGGGGAAGCGGCACATTTGGGGGGTAAAGTTGGGAGGCCAAACAAGCTTTAAAGAAGGTCCAGTCCTGCTCAGGGTTACTGGTAAGCCTGTTGGACATCAGCTTTGTTCTTCTCAGAGGCTCCTTATTAGTGCCCTGATGCGGTTGTCCCCTTGCATGTTCCTCTTGTAGCTCAGCTGGGCCATTTCAAGGGTCTAACTACTCAGATTGAGCCATTTTGTCTCACTTTGAAACAAACTAGGTACTATTATGTGGGTCTTTTTTTTTTTTGTTTGTTTTAAATTCATACCCCTCCTCCTTGTCTCCCTTCCATGTTGGCCTTGGTCTATGTAGGTTGTCAATGCCCCCTGCCTTTCTTTGCTCTTAAGTTTGATGCACTAGCTTTGTGAGGGGTCAGTGTTTCCACTCCAGCAGTGTCAGCTTCAATCTGGGGCGATTTGGTGTGAAATGTGTGCCATGGTGTGGGGGCTTGCAGGTCAAAGCCCCGGTAATTGATGTTGCTTATTCATCTGCTTTTCCTTGTCTACTCCCACTGCAGCGCGGTGGCCTTTTTTGTTTGTGTAAATTGTTTGAAGATTTACTGTAGGTCTTAGGGCTCTGAGAAGCATTCCCCTGCTGCACTTTGTCTGTGTTCCTACCTAGCAGGGGGTTCAGCACCGGGCCACACAATGGTGGGTGCACAAAAGAGGCTTTGCCCAACACAAGGCTTGGGGGCCATAGCCGAGCATGATATGGAGCATTGGGGGACACATAATGGTGTTGGCACAAAGAAGGCTTCCCTTAAGACAGAACTCGGAGGACATCTAGCATGACAAGCAGGGCTGCTCTCAGTGTAATTAGCCATGGAGCTCGCCTGGCCATTGGCCTCATGAGGTAAATGTAAGCAGCTCCAAAACTCAGAAGAAAGCTTTTTTTTTTTTTTTACACAGGATTCAAATGCATAAAACATAGAACATAATCTCATAGGCCACTTTATTAGGTATACCTTTTTTTTATTAACACATTTTTTTTATTAACACATGTAGCAACTCAGCAAATAACACACCAAGAACATAATGTATTCAGGCATCCAGAAGTGGTAAGGGCAACTTTTTAAAATTCAAATAAAACATCCGAAAAAACCCAGAAACAAAAATTAAGTTCTTGGTGACTTAGTATTTCAGAAACCCCTGATCTACCAGGAATTTAAGGCACAACCAGCTCTTGGGTTTAGAGAATAGTCTGGAAAGGAGAAAATGTGCAGTGAAACACTGCAGTTTGGATAAAAATGCCCTATGGTGTCAGAGGTTGTAGTCAATTGGGAAGACTAGTTCTAGATGATAAAAAGGCAACAGTAGGTCCAATAACCACTCTGTATAATTAGGCTAATGATATTACCAACACACATCAAATCTTGAAACAGACTGGAAAAGCAAGAGAGGACCACGTTAGATGCCACTACTCTCAACTAAGAACAGGAATCTGACACTGGAGTTAACACAGCAGATTGGAGAACAGTTACCTGGTCTGAGTCTGGATTTCAGCTTTAATGTTCAGATAGTTGGGTCAGATTTTAGCATTAACATGAAAGCAAAGGCTTTTGGTGTTATCGTGCAAGATATTTACTTGGCACAATTTGCGCTCCTTAGTACAAACTGAGCATTTTTAATGCTGCGTACCTGAGCATTGTTGCTCACTATGTCCAACCTTTTATGACTACAGGGTACCATCTCTCCAATGGTGGCTTCCTTGATAATAATGCACCAGGTCAGTTCAAATCATCATAAACTTTTTTCTTGAAAATAAAGAGTACATTGCCTCGCAGTCATCAGATCTCAAGCCAATAGAGCACTCGTCGGATGTACCAAAGCGATACATTTACATCACGGTCATGCAGCTAACAAATTCACAGCAAGTGAGTACTGCAGTTATATCTGTATGGACCTAAATCGCCAAGGAATGTTTATGAAACCTTGTTGAACAATTGATAAGAATAATTATGGCAGTTCTCTGTTTTAAAATGGGATCCAACCTGGTTCTAGCTAGGTTTGCCTGATAAAGTGGCTGCTGAGTGTGTAATGATACTGTGTTAAAGAAAAAATGACTCGATGTGATTTTAAAAAAATCTTGCTTGCACCAAACATTCCTCTTTTGTAGAGCAGGAGAGCTCTTTCAGCAACAGACCGCTGCTTCCTTGATGCTCAAAGCAAACTTGAACATTTAATTTTTTTTTTACCTGAATATCCCTTATTATCTATTAGTAATTGTGTAGTATTCATTCCCCTTTCTGATAAGAGCTTTCCCTTCAGTTTTATGGTTTAACAACTTAACTGAGCTTTTTATTCATATTATTTATTCTAGTGTGCATCTGGTGTCTTCTGTCTACACGTTTTTGCCACAGTCATGCCCGAACTTCCCCATTGTGGGACAATAAAGATCTACCTTTTGCTAAACTCTTTTGGTCTGCTAATCCCTCTTCTACTTCCTTCAATCTGATAAACCATACCTGCTAGTTGAAGTGTCGGGATGTAATGCTCGATCTGTTTAACCACAAAGAGGAGTGTAGTGATGGAGCAACATTTAATCTTGCCCCACAGCATGTCAGGCGTCAGCATGGGTGGTATGTCCTCAAGAGCCTTTGAAAAAGACTGGTTTGCGGTAGAGATTTGGATCATTACACAAGAAAGAACACCTAATAAGTACTGAAGTAAGTTGGGGAAATGATGGTTAATGATGTTGACAGCAATTCACCCCCAGTGAATTACAGAAAAATTTGACTCAACTTGCCTTCTTTAATGATCCTCACTCTGTAAAGGTAATGGGCCAGGAGTAAGACAAGAAGAGAAGAAGGGAGGGAGGGGAGGTATCGTAGAGAAAGGGATGGATTCATTCCTTTTTCTCTCCTAAGAGATGCACTATAACCCTTTGGTTTATACTGACCAGATAGGATTCCCTCTACAATGTCCTCTCAAAGCAGTGTCTCTAAAGCATCTTCTCACGAATTATGCTTTGATTATACCGCAATGTTGTAAAGTTATATCCATATAAACAAGTAATAAATTATGGAGGATTTCTAAGAAGTGAGACTTGGAGTCCAAGATGAGTCGAGATCATTTGTCTATTTAGCCTCTTTGGATTTAGTCTAGAACTAATAAACACCAACATCAAAGAAGATAATTTGTCTATGGACTCTGATCTTTGGTTCATCCGAATCTACCAAAAAAAGAATAACCTAGTAGTACACTTTCAGAGCTCTCCGCAATGATTGAAGCTGACAACAGTGAACCAGGAACAACTGCTGGTAGGTTATTATGCTGTTTTCCATTTCACTCTGAAGTCTGAACACGGGTCTGGAAATGACACCACACACTTAATTTAAACTTGGAGGTTGATTACCAGAGCAGTTTGCTAATACGTATGCTATATGAGAAGGCTGAGTATTAACAGCATTCTAATGGCTGGTTCACACGGCAGGATTTTAAAATCCTCGGCCGGTTTTCAAATTCTGAGACACCACATGTAATGATAAACAATCTTAGATAAAATGTTCGTTCAGTGTGTGGGGTCCGGTTAGACGGCAAGCTCAACACACCACACAAACAGATTTTGCTTAAGATCATTCAGATATCAGTCAGGAAGTTTTGCGAATCCTCTCACGATCAAAGGTGAGTTCAGAGTAAATAAACATGGATCATTAGGAAGAATAATGGTGATAGTTTGTGGATTCATTTTATCAGAGGAAAAAACATAAGAAAAAGAAAAGGCATTGGTTAAAGAAGCGGAGACAATGTGAACGGGGGCTCTAAGCTTGCTGCACTATGTAATGGAGGCAAGTGTTTGTTTTTTTTGTTTTTTTCTCTCTGGGAATCCTTCACCTCGCTTTCTGATTGGCTACACGTCACATTCAACAGACTGCCAGCTCGTCTCTCTTTGGGGAACAACACACACGCTATGATATCAGGGCAAGACAATCCAACATGTTGAATATCCCCGATTTTGAAGTCTGAGCTGTTCCGATGTTCCACCGAGTGGACCTGATTGCCTTTAACACACCACACACGGCAGGAATATTACTTAAAATTATCTTAAGAGACACGCCGATAATCAGCGCCTCTCAGAAGAAGGAGATCGGGGGGGGGGGGGGATATCTGGCTAAAAATCCTGCCATGTGAATAAGCCTTAAGCCAATAACACGTACATGTCTCCCTTTTGAACTTCAAAATATTCATTTAAGCGCTTGACTGAGACATGTGAGATACAGATTGTCAAAAATATAGATAAACGTAGCTTTACTTCCAAGTGTGTATCCAAAGACAGCCATATTGGATGTTGAGTTTGGCGTTGGTGCGAAACCCACACCTGCTAACATAAAATTCCAATATGGAGAGAGTTTTCTGTTGTTTTTTTTTCTACTGTGAATATGATTTTTTTATAACAAAATGCAATAATGTCATAAAATAATTAATAATAATAATTATTAATTAATAATAATAATTCAATTCGATTTCATATAGCACCAATTCACAACACATGCCATCTCAAGGCACTTTACAAAGTCAAATTCAATCAAATCATACAGATTGGTCAAAAAGTTTCCTATGTAAGGAAACCGAGTAGATTGCATCAAGTCTTGACAAGCAGCATTCACTCACAGGGACAGTCGTCTGCATTGCCGATGGTTTTGCAGCAATCCCTCATACTGAGCATGAATGAAGCGACAGTGGAGAGGAAAACTCCCGTTTAACAAGGAGGAAAACCTGCAGCGGAACCAGGCTCAGTGTGAACGGTCATCTGCCTCGACCGACTGGGGGTTAGAGAAGACAGAGCAGAGACATAAAAACACAGAAGCACACAGTGATCCAGGAGTACTTTCTATGTTATATGGTAATACCGGATGATCTGCCTCCCCTGGATGATGTCACAGCTAACAGAACACCAGACCAGGTGTACCTACTATGAAGAGAAAAATATAAGAATAAAAAGTTAAAAGTTGAAATGACAAACAACAATGCAAATTGGAGAATAGTTTCCAGCAACAGCTTCATAAGACATATCAAGACAATTATGGTACAGGGAAAACCTGAAATTTGAAGTAGTACTTATAATAAGAAAATCTGAGTAACTCCAGTCAGGCTATCATAGGTCTACTGCTAACTACCCCTAATGTTAAGACAATTTAGTATCCATTCACAGACAGATGCTGGTATGTAACAAATTTATTTGGAAAATGTTATTATATATATATATATATATATATATATATATATATATATATATATAAAATCAGTGAGATTTTCCCTAGTTAAATAAAGGTCTTATTATATTCTTTTTTTTATTTAGATGAACCATAATTACTGGTACTGAGAAATGTCGGCTGAAGTCAAAATCCAGCTGGATGTAACATTCAAGCAGCACAGCGCACTGTGGAAGTCTTTATAGTAGTATAATGTACCCATATATTGTTTTTATCTACTTATCCTTTAAAAGTCAGTTATAAATTGGCTAATTTTTGAAATGCTGAAAAGCGTATTTATAAAATAAAAATATTGTCAGAAAATTGTAACTTTAACTGTTCACAATTGTATATCTAAAAAAAAAATCTTAAATGAAAAACAGTGAAAGAGTGAACATTGACTTTAAACAGAAGTAGATACCAGGAAACAGGAATTTTGTGTACCCTTACACTCTTAGTAGTGCAAGGATGCACATTTATGAGCAGCCATAAAGAACCCTCTTTTATAGGATGCCTTATTTGTCATTGCTCATAAACTAGAAACTACTTTTTTTCTGGCCATGGCTGATGAGCACATCTATGGCATTCCATGTTTTTCATATTGTACTGAGCGTCGGTGCTTTCTCTGTACTTGGGATCCAGGTGTTTTCTAAGTGTACAATATTTCTGAAACTAATGCTTCCTGTGAAATGGATTAAAAACTATTCTCAATCAGTCACAAAACCCCATTCTATTGCTTTTTCCTAATTTATTGTATGCTCTGAATCAAAAGCCATTACGTTTTGCTAAATACCCTGCCTGAAAGTTAACAAAGATTAATTTACTGTTTCACCAAGGCTTTCACATGCTAGATTCATGAAACAAAACGTCTTTTAAGATTGATCGGTGTGTCTTTAGCAGCCATCGTTTCTTTATTCTATTGTTAGGAATTAGGCATGAAATAAAACACAAACCCTCACAACATTTATTGAGTGCTCTAAAGAAAAAAATATGTATGTTGATGAATACATTAAACTGAAATTTCAAAATAAAGCCCCTCTTAACACAAATTGTACTGCATACACGATACTGTAATCAACGGTTTCCATCCTGTTAAAGTATTGTGTTTACATCCTAGGCTAAGAAACTCTGATGTAATGTAAAAAGTGCTCTTGCAATGAGTATCTATTGTTTACTTTGATATTTTGTTTTCAAATGTATGTCTTTTAATGTTATTCTGCATGGATCCAATTACCCTATTTGCATATTTTTAGAGCAAGGACACCAAAGCTGGCCTACAGCTTGTTTGCTATTTCTAATCCTGCATGTTTATGCGCTAGTTTGTGACAAAAACCTTAACTGACAGCGTGACAGTTGATTTGCAGTTCTATTTTTTCTGCATTTGACTGTCATCCCATCAAAGTAGCATATCTGTCGAAGTCTTTGACTGTCTCACACTGAATGATAAATATGTACATCCAAACTGGGATTCAGTGCCAATTATGCATCGACAGAGATGTCACCAAGAATGCAACATTTAAATTAAAATGATGGCATTTGATTTCAAACTGACTTTTGCAGTGACATGGCCTATTATGTCCTTTCGTTGTGTATGACAGGACGAAAACTACAATGGAAAAAGCAGGAACTGTCCTAAAGGTCAAATCAATAGCTTTGTTGTTTCTTCAGTTTTTTTCGTCGCCTCTTTGGCACACCTTAATGTCACTCAGCAAGCCTAATAATAGGTTTGTTATAAGAACATTTTTTTTCTGATTTTTTTATAGTAACACACAACATATTACCGTAGTTAAGACTATCTTCCAACTTTTAAGTGTTCAGAGGGCTGCACTAAAACCTGCTCTTGTGGCTAGTTTTTTCAATATATTGCAAGAATTACATAGAATCCTGATTAATATTACTCATACATGTTGATGGATGGATTTTGTAAACACATGACCAGCTGCTACTGACATTATCTGATTCCAATTTCTCTTTAAGAGTTATAATTGACAACAAAATAATTGTACTTTCTTTACCTTTTGGATGAATTGAAAATTTAACTATCTTAATAGACAAATGTTCCTTGTAAAATACAATAATGATTTGTCAAAAACAACCCAAAGTTACAGAGGTCCCATTTACACATTTAAAGCACATTCACCTCTTTTGTTTTTGAACCGTTGAACATGTATCATATTTTTCAGACTATAAGTCTGTCCCAATGTAGGAGAAGAGCTGAGCCAAACGCGCCTTCCCTGCCCCGTCGGCGTTGTAGATTATGCAAAACAAACCAATCCCACAGACAGAGATTCTCAACAAAATCAGAGCTGGTGCTACAGGAACAACCTGTAGTGGACTACAGGAGGTCCAGGAAGACTAAACATGCTCCTATCTGCATACAGAGTTAGGTAGTGGAGCGTGTGGATGGCATAAAGTTCTCGAGCATTCACATCTCCTCTCACCTCTCCTGGACTGTGAACACCTCCACCTGGTGAAGAATGCCCAACAACGATTCTTCTTCCTCAGGAAACTGAACAGATTGGACTTTCCACTAAGCTAGTAAAAATCTTTTACAGAGCGACCATAGAAAGCACTTTATTTCTCAGCATAACGGTGTGGTATGGGAGCTGCACAGTGCAGGAGAGGACGCATTTGGCACGGTTGGTGAGGACAGCACATTGGATTGTGGGATGCCCCACATCCAGCATTTTCCCTGCACAAGTTCATGGAAGGCCAGACGCATTGCCATTGATCCCACCCACTCGGGCAATGCACTGTTTGACCTACTTTCATCAGATAAACAATTTAGGAAAATTAAATAAAAAACTAATAAAGTTAAAAATTGCTTTGTTCCAAAAGTTGTAAGGGTTATTGACCCCTGCAAGGAAGACTGTGGTCTGGTACAAGTTACAATCACACTACTAGTAGTAGCTATTTGAACACTCCTGATAAAATTCCCAAGAATGTCTGACTGCAAAGTTCTGTATATGAAGGGTTAAGATTACTGCACAGGATTTACTGCGGGCATGAGTGTATCATCAAAGGAGCATTGATTGATTATGTCATACAACAACACAGTAATTCATATCATTCAAAAAGGTATTTGTATGAGTGTATATGAGGGTGAAAATACTATGTTGCGTACATTTTTACCCAGTGTCTATTTCAAAAACAAGTGTCACCACGGTGACACATGGTGACAAACATTCTCGATTCTCTGAACAATCATTAATAAGCCCATGGGTGAGAGAGCTGTCTGCATTACACAGCTCTGCAGTTTAATGCGTTTTCCCTAATATTTAAGAATGAATACAAAATGATAACATAAGGGATGTTTCAAACTGTATTTAGCATGTTGCAATAGCATTTAGGGTGTCGCTCAGAGACCCAGGAACTTGAGGCCTCTCCAGGACACAAACATGGCCATCACTGTCTCCCAAATATATAGTACAGGAGGGAATACAATAGACGCATTGCAGCGCGTAAGCACAGCGAAGCGGCAGGTTAGGTTAGCTTTTCATTTAAATCAGTCAGTAAATTTACACTAGTGTAATACATGTGTATTTATGCTACGCGATGCCTAAAGTGGATTGAAGTTCTAAATTCAGACACGTATACACTCCTGTTTGGCAGGGAATGAACGGGAATACAACATACTGTGTTAAAGTTAACCTTCCTAAAGTATCCCTAAATCATAGTCAAGTCTCAGTACGGCCTCAACACCTTTTGGGCTGCCTTGGACTTAATTTTTACTAATTAATACTAGAAATGGAAAACTGATAATAGTGTTCCCTTAGACTTTTTGATTCGTTTTATAACTTGTTTTTGGTTGAATTGCGAGCCCTGCCCCCAACTGTTTTTCCCAGTGAGAAACTCACGACATGCACAAGACAAAACAACCACCTCAAGCTTGTGCACAATCCTCTGGAGGAAACGAGGCTTCCTCGTGGGAGTTTTCTTAAATTTATTTGATATAAATGGCTGTGTTAGCGGTAAATTATATTTTTTACTTTGTGAATGGTCAACACTTCCATACATGCTGTGTTGTTCTCTTTACAATCCCCATTTACAAAGCAACAGGAGAAATTTGAAAACTGTAACTTCCATGCCATGACACTTGTGGTGCTATGTTCTTTGAAACTCAACATGCACATTCACAGAGCTCTCAAGTTGTATGATAAGTTAAAAATGAGATGATTAAGGATACCACAGGGGGATGATCGGCTCTTCTATGGCTCTGCTGACATTAACAGAGGCAGGAACTACAGATGCCCACCAAGCTGTGTGAAAAAGGCCAAAATAACTGCAGAAGGTGGAGCTTGGACTGAGGTCTGAAAGGACATTGCAGTTAAATGATCACTGAGCTCATTTAGTATAAGCTTTGTTTATCAGCATGTGTGCGTGTAAAGCTAGGAATGTGTGCATGTCATGGTTATTGCATATTGTTTTCCTCTGAACAGATGTTCAACTGTTTCTTAGATGAAATGGCTACAAGTTTAACTCCTCCTTGCCAGTAGGTGGCACACTCATGCTTGCCCCCTCTTGTTCCAACCTTCAACTGTACTGTTTGCCAGCCGGTTGCCAGGTCTGGTAGCATTGTATTAGCATAATGGTTAACTTTAGCAAGCATTTATTTTATTTGTCTAGAAGGAAAGCGGCAACCTCAGAGGAGTCAGCAGCCAAAACAATACCTAGCTATCTGCCTTTTTTCTTCTGTGGTTTTTAAAATTGTAGGCAGCTGTAATGTTGTGCCTGTCCATTAATTTCTACTGATATGTCATACTGTGCATGAGCCAGGGATCTCCTGAAATCATTTCCTGTTTACATGACAACAGAAACGAAGAAGTTTTTGAAACATTACACTCTGCTTTTTGTGTAAATGAACAGTATAAACATAACCAAACTGCTCTGTGTTCACCGTAAAATGTTCCGCTATTACAAAATCACAGTGTTTGGTATATGGCAGTAAACAGCCCTATTGGAAGGATTTTAAAGCAAAGCATTGCTATGAATAACTTATGAATAACTAAAAGAAATGTTATAGAGTGCTATGATAATATTTCCATGTATATGGAAATATTATCTATATATGTTATCTATATATATATATATATATATATGTATATACATATATATATATATATATATATATATATATATATATATATATATATATATATATATATATATATATATATATTTATATTATCTATATATATATATATATATATGTATATACACACACACGTGCGGCACGCACGGAAATGCCATGATAGCATTCTTGCTAGCTATTTATGAGCAGCTTCTTTATCATGAATAAACTGTAATTATTTAGGTTTAGCTTGAAATCAGGAATTTGAGTAGCCGACCCCTCAATAATTATTATAAAGCTTGTTATATGTAATGTTTAAACGAGTTCAATTCAATTAACTTGTTGGGGGAAAAGACTTGCATCCAAAACAATCTTAAACCTAAGTGTATAAAATATTTATTTTATTTGAATTTTTAAGCAAGTTGAATAAAGGTAATTTGGTAAGCGTTTTTTAGTTAACTGAATTCATTTTGTATAATTATCTTACAGTTGAGCCCAAAATTATTCATAACCATGGGAAATTTTGATTTGAAGGAATATTTCAATTTTACCAATATCCTTCTGGCAGGAAGTAATAATATTTTGTTATTTTTAGCAGAGTCAGAGTCTTAAAATCCAATATAGGATTTGAGCTCAAAGACCTGGAGCTCATTGCAAAACAAAACAAAAAAAAGTAAATTTTTGTGGTTCAAATGTAGATAAAGCCTTTCTGATGGCTAAACTACTGTGTTGGGACAACAGTTAGAATCTGGTCTATTCTGGTGACCAGGATGTTTCTCTGTTAATTTATATTAATATGCTTCTTTTAGGTTGTGCATAGAAGTGCAGCAGGTTTAGTAGCGCGTCCAGAAAACGCAAAGTATAATACGTAAATTGGCAGGAATACTTGTCTAATTATCACTTTTCTGCTTGTCCTCCATGCTGAGATTATGTAATTATCTTTTTGAAACTCAGTGAAAAGATGTGTGTGTGTGTGTGTGTGTGTGTGTGTGTGTGTGTGTGTGTGTGTGTGTGTGTGTGTGTGTGTGTGTGTGTGTGTGTGTGTGTGATGCTGGTGTACCTGACACTCAGAAAGCTACTTAATAATATGCTAGAAAGGCAGCTAATTATGTTACAATAATGGCTTGATGAAAGCAGTAAGGCAGGCCACTGAATGAGTGATAGCAATTTTTGACTGCTCAAGTTGTGTCTTTATCATAAATTATTCCTATTATCTCACTGCAAAGGAAGATCTTTAATTACAACTCTGTTTATATATTAAGACACATGAATATTTTGGCTCTTTATGCTTATTATTATGCAAATAGCCACATTTGCTAAATGATATGTTTCACTGCAATGATATTTTCAACAAACTGAATTCCTTATCAGGGTAATTACTTTGTGTTTACAAGCCCCCCAAAGCTAGGATATCCCAATTAAAGACTACACCTGTTCAATTTGGGGGAATCATATTTGTTACAAGTGTCATTACACGTTCCCCTGAAGAGCATTGGTTTGTCAGCGGGGAAGAATCACCACTTAGACCCCTTACTGGGCTCCCAGATTTCATCCTGCTTCTACAAATGTTCCAGGCAGCCTGGTGTTGTCTAGTTATGAGATTCGGTGCAGAAGGAAGGCAGGAACGCAGCTGACACATTCTTCCGCAAGGCCCGGGGAGGGGGTAGATGGGTAATCTGATGGAGGACGAGCCCGAGCAGCGGCAGCAGCAAGCAGCAGCATTGACATCAGCCATAGACTGCTTTCGAAACTTTTTAATTAGCACTAATTACCTTTGCAGGAAAATGTTGAGGCTTGAAAGGATTTGTGTCAGCAAGTGGGAGATCAAAGATTGTGGTGTTGTGCATTTTAATCTGAACACTGAGGGGTAATAGGGAGCTGTTTGTATGTTCTGGAGAGGATTAGAGGAAGAAAATCATCCCAGGTGGTCCCGGAGTAGTCTACCTCTGCTAATGCTGCCGAGCAATCACACCACAGGTCCTGTCACATTGCAAAATTTTCCCCTAATATAAAGAAATTAACTTTAGTCTTTAGCACGGAATTGAATAATGGCCCTCCCTCGCTTTGTTCATGTTCCCCTCCATCCGTGTGCATGCATTCCTCAGTGTCAGTGAGCGCACACACGCGCCTGAGCACGAGCGCGCCGCTTCATCAGACTGACAGGCCTTTCATAGAGGTGGTTTTTAATGCATGCCTGGACATCACTGTGGCAGGGTCATCCATCAGACATCAAGACAACATCGATCATTTGCCATGAAGAGAGCGCGGGGTAGTGATTATTTGCTATTAGGTGGATGCTGAGGCATACAAATGGCTGGCAGTTGACAGTTGAACTCACTCTAACGTAATGCGGGTTGGCTCCCCCTCTCAGGGAAATGTTGACAGGCACTGAGCCTGAACACTGTAATGACAGAGTGTATGGGGAGACAGGGCACTGAGGCTTTCTTCCTCGCAGATCGCAACATCTATTATTTAATACTTTGTTTTCTTTTCAGTTTATTGAGAATGCTTTATATTAGTTCATTTTCCAAGCCGTTTTTTTTTTTTTATGCACAATACTCTGTATTTGTGTGTATTGTTTACCATAAATAAGTCATAGCTCTCTTGTGAAGTGTCCCCATTGCAATATGCTTTGGCTGACTGACCCCCATAGATAACTTTAAGGCTTTATATGCACGCTAAAAGATGCGTGAACCCTTGCTTGTTTGTGCCGCATTGATGTGCTCACTGACTGAGGTGCCATCAGCGAATTGATTTTCAGCTCCCGTTCACTGAAAGAGGAGGGTATTTGTCATCTGGATAGACAACTAATCTTTCAATATAAACATTCACAAGACACATGGCTGTGCTGTGAGAGGAGTCCTGTTTCTGTGAGGGGAGGGAAAGCATTGTGCAGAGTAAGATGATATATATTTGCCACCATGATGTATTGACATTGTAGAGTTTGGTGTGCTATAAGTAGGAGCCAGGTGGATGTGTAGCGAGATCAGCTTACTTAAAGTTTTAAACGGAATCTACCTTTCTGCAGCAATCTCTGAATTTGGTGCACCTCTCTGTTGGGTCGCTCCTGTAGCTTAGACTTCATCGCAGGACAAACCGGGGTCAAGCGAGGCTTATGAGGTTGGAGCTGACAGGAATGTCTGTCAAGTCCTTATCCCCTGGCTAGGGTTGGTCTGGGGTCATTAATCAGACAGGGATTTGAGGTGCAAGGGGAAGCAGGAGGGCAGGCTGATTTTGGGAACGTTGACCTCAGTACAGTGGCTTTGATTTTCGTGTGCTCGCAGGAAGGGATGGTGTGTCTGAGTTGATAGGATCAGACCCTGTCTCATTCACAGTGCTTTTAGCCCCTCTGCCAGCACTAATGACATTGAGAGAGATGATATTAACCTCACGCACTCAGCAGGAACATCCACAGGGGTAGTCTATTTCTCAAACACGGCAGGGGTCCCTGTCGTATTATCATTCACACAAAAGCTATAGCTTCACATTTATGTCTGACACTCCTCGGTGTTTATAATTTATCTCTTATACAGCACGCTGGTGCCTTCTGTTTGAGTAATCCAATTCAAAAAGAAACTCAAATACTATATAGATTCATTACATGTAAAGTGATACATTTCAAGTGCTCATTTCAGTTGATTTTGATTATAATGGTTTACAGTTAATAAAATCTTAAGTTACAGTTTCTCAGAAAATCTTAATATTAAATATGAAATAAATTTTAGATATAGAACATTTAATTCAAAAATGGGCAAAGGTCATTGTGAAAGAAGCTGGCTGTTCAGAGAGTGCTGCGTTCAAACATATTCATTGTTAGTTTAGTGGAAGGAAAAAGTGCTGGAGAAAAATAAGAACAAGGCACTGTTAACATCTCAGCAATGCTACAGGCTGATCGCTCCCTGGCCACACTGCTTTAATGCAGTAACTGAAACAAAAGAAAGCCGTATTTATTACTGAATTCAGATTCTATAGTGTTTATTATCAACATTGTTGCAACAATATAAATTATACAACAATCTGATTAAAAACTGAATTGTGTTTTTATTCCGCTATAACCCACAATTAACAGAAGTAAATGCTTGAATCTTTCACACAATGTCATGAATCTTAATGAGTTTCACTTTTTAAATATAATTACCTAAACTAATGAATTTTCAATTAAAGGCCTATTTAGTGAGGTTCACCTACAGTAACAAGCAGTAATATTTACCTTTTTTATTACAAAGAACTTTGCTAATGGTATTTCACAGGTGCTTTCGTCGTTGCGCTTGTTTGTGCGCTCCAGAATAGCCTTTTTTTTTTTTTTTTGTGCATCCAGCGATGAATCCTTGCGTGAAGTAAAATGTGACGTGCCATCGCCAATCGACAGCTTTGTAGTTAGTAATGCTTTAACGCACATCAGGAGCAAGCATAGAGGAATACTCCAAACAGATTAGAGTGAAGCCACATAAAGAAGAGATTTTGCTGCCGGCGCCAAATGTACTCTAATGATTTGCATTGCCATTAATAGTAATTTGCAGCTGCCTGGGAGGAGACATGTAATCCCCTTTCCATGTGTGAATTGACATGTATTCATGGAAGACTATGTGTGTCCTGGATGTGTGATCTTTAAATGACTGCCACCTGAGGCCTGGCAGCGTAGAGGGAGGGAGTGCCACACTGAGCGGTGACTGTCTACATGTGAGAGCCAAAAAAGAGAGGGAGGGGGGGTGAGAAAGGAAGAGCTGTGGGGGAGATGGAGACAGATAATGACAGTCTAATTCCCCGTCGCCATCAGAGACGCACGTACAGAAACAAACGAAGGCCTCGAACTGTAACTGGGGGGTAGAATGCTGGAACAGACCCGATCAGAGCTGTGTGGAGGTGGTAGGAGGGATGTTTGTGGGGTTGCAGGGCATCAATTTGCTTTGCAGATAATGTTTTTTTTTTTTTTTTTTTTTTAGCAGCGATTTCCACTGGTGTTTTTAACGCGTTATTTTTGGATGTTCATGCCTGTTTTCTGTATTTATTCAAGGTTGGTGACGAACTGCAACCGTGCTAAACCATGTGCAATAGTTCCATCCATAAATCTTCCACTATAACAATACCCCTAAATTTCTGATTTAATTTTGTTCCATTCACTCTCTACACCACTTGTGAGCAAAATAATCAGTTACTGCTTCAGCTAAATTTGAAGAAAATTGAGTTCATGGATAATAAACAACAAATATTTAATGTGATTGTTTAAAATCTTTGGGAGCAGCCTATATAGTATATTGCAAAGGTGGTGCAGTAGTGATTAATTCCTTTGTTCCGGAAACTTTTTTTTAGAGTTGATGGGAAGTGGACGGAGCTAAATACAACACAATGCTGAAAATAAAGCTGTTTGAAGCAGCAAAAGACCGGACACTATGACAGAGTCTTCCTTCCAGCAGGACAACACTAAAAATATAGCCAGAGCTACAGTGGATGGGTTAAATTATTTATGTTTTAGACTGGCTAGTCCAGCGCTAAATCCAACTCATAATCGGTAGCAAGAATAGAAACTGTTTAGAGACGGTCTTCATCCAGTCTGGTTGAGCTAGAGCTATTTTACAAAGAAGAATTGGCAAAGCTGGTTGAGACGTATCCCAAAGGTTTTGTGGCTCCAGGTACTGAAAGTCCGAAGTATTGACTAAACAGCATTCACAGATGCCCCGCATAATTTCTAGATTCTTATATTTTGTTAGCCTATCGCATAAAATCCCAATAAAATGTTTTTCACTTTTTTGTTTTACCGTGACCAAATGTGAAGGAGCTCAAGGCATTGGAGTTTGTAGAAGGCCACGATCCTTTGAATTATGTATTGACTACTTAGTTTAGTGAATCTCTGGCTTTATTCCCCTGCCTAACTCAGCCTCCATTCATCCTTCTTAAGTTTGTCACTGCCAGTCCACACACATTATTTAACTTGAGCTCCACTTTCTTACTTTGTTCATTACAGTACCACATCCTGGAAAAGCAGTCTGTAGTGGACTCCTAAAAGTCTGTTATGCTCATGTGAAGGTCATAATCGTCCTGATATCGGTCAATTCATCAAACATTTATATGTTGTCCTCTTAAAAAGGTTGTGTGTCAGTGTGTCTGTCACTCTGCGGCTCTGGCTGGCCCCTCACTTGAAGTCAGACTTAAGCAACCATCTGAGAGGACCTGAGCTGCAGGACTGTGGACTGCAGCTGTGAAGGCTCTCCAGCTTTTTTAAGTTCTTGTTTTATATATATATATATATATATTTATATATATATATATATATATATATATATATATATATATATATATATATATATATATATATATATATATATATGAATTCAGAGACCTTCTCTGATATTGTGCAGGAGTGCAGACACAATGCTACAGTGACAGAGAATGCATTATATTAAAATGTAACGCGCTAAGCGTTGAGTAATAGGGACTTCACTCAGGTCACTGTTTCAGCAGCAGCAGACATAAGAATGTGTAACACATGTAAAATAGCCAAGACTGCTGTTCTTCATTTTTCATGTGTTGCCTGAGGATATCCGACATGACACCGGCGCACACCACTGGCAGGAGTGACTGACATTTCAGCCAATAACGGGCGAGAGTTTTCTTCCCTCTGTTGTCAGCTGTGGTTTATCAATCACCATGTCTGCAGCAGTATTAGTGTATTGATCCGGGAGGGTTGCTCTCTGGGTCAGCGTCTCCTCTCCAATGTCCTTGTCTGGCTCCTCGCATCCTCCCCTTCCTCCACTTCCTCTGTTGTGTTTCTGCTCCTACAGAAATGTCTCTATCTCCTCTTGGTGCTCAGTAAGCGGGATATTTGCAGATAATGGTGGTTTCAGCACATACACCCACCACTTATGTAAGCTCCAACGCACGCACACCGATATGCAGGCAGCGTTGTGTGATGTATAATGGCGGGCTTACACAGGCTAAGTGGTAGTCAAAGCGTAAAGACAGCCCGTGTGAAGTATTAGCTCTGACAATGAGGCTGATCATAATTATCTTAACAAGTGCAGGATTCATTGCCTCACCTCGTTAAAGCGCCTCTCTGTCTCTGAAAGCTATTGCCGCTCGATCTCTTGCATGGTAGAGCTTTAACAAAAAGTCGTTTGATCACACATAGAAATGTTATTTTTCTAAATAAGCACAGAATTTCTGCAATCCGATTGGAATCGCTTTTCATAAAGTATTCATCGCATGTTTTTTAATCAATTCCGATTTATTCACAAAAGAATAAATGACAACGAGTGTTTTGCTGAAATCCAGCTATTTTTGCCACTGTTGTCTTTGTAGAATGAAAGTTAGATATACATTACTTTTTGTTTCTATCTACAAAATCATTTGTTTTTGTACTTTTTTCCACCCATTTCCCACCATTTATCAAATCTCAGTTGCATATTGGCTCAGGTCAGTTATTCTCATTAGTTTTCTTAAAGGAAAAAAAAAAACCCACTTCTGCCGTTTTAATGGGGAAAGTGCTTTTACTGCAGTGCTTAAATGTTGTTAGTTCTCCAAGCTGCGCATTAAAACAACAAGGCTTGTAAAAAGTAATGAAAGCAGCTATGGAAGTGTGCGGAGGGGCGCACAGAGAGCTAGAGAGTATTAGAAGTTCAATCCCAGCTCTGTGGCTAATGCTGGATGGGACCTAGTGGCTCTCCCCTGGCTGTGAATTTAACTGATTAAATCAGCCAGTGCACGCAGTGGTGGTGACATGAAAACAACAATTAATAAGGCTCCCCCCTGTGCCATGTGGCTCCCTTTAACCGAGCAGCTAATAACATAACCCACAGGGCTGCAGACACACACACACACACACACACACACACACACACACACACACACACACACACACAGGTGGCTATAGTTTGTTAGAAGCCTTTTGTTCACTGTAAACTAAATTAAAGGTAGTCAGAGATTTTGCCTGGTTGCACATTACTAAACATACTTGTAAATTAACTGCATGCTCTTCTCAATGTGCTGTAGAAAAGTATGAATATACACATTTCCTGTTGTGTTAGTGTCCCGATTGACATGCTCATCTCATTGATACTTCAAGAAATACAGCAAACCAGACGAATAAAAAGTGTATTTTTGTTACTGCGATATAGAGGTAAGAATTGTCTAGTTTGACAGGCTTCTTATGTTTTAATAAACGAGAAATGCCACAAGGTGAAGACACGCCCAAACTGAATTTGAAAAAGGAAAAAAAAAAGAGAAAAAAAACTGGCACCGCTCTCCGTTCATCCATCTTGCTGCTGCATTTACCATTCCTGATAAGAGGTTGTCAGCGGGCAGGTTTGCCAGCAAACTGGCAGGGTGCTGTCAACTTTTCTTGTCTGTGTGTGTGTGTGTGTGTGTGTGTGTGTGTGTGTGTGTGTGTGTGTGTGTGTGTGTCTGTCTGTTGAAATCTGTTCACTCTTGCTCTCCTGCAATTCAACAATATAAAGTATAAATGGCCATTTTCCACACCAGATGATTGCCACAATGTTTGGCTTTGTTCATAACATTTATTTAAGATTTTTCACTATGTGTATCTATAGGTTATTTGGCTGTTTAGACTGTACAGTTTGAGGGGGAAAAAAACATCTCTGGGGGATTCTCCATCTATGAGTTATTTGTTTCTCAGGTTGTTCTTTTTGTGTGTGGTTTTTATTTATTTTTTATTTATTTTTTTATTTTGCTGTGTTCAATTTGTATCGGAAGTCAGAGCTTGGAGCTGGAACTTAAATTGCATGTTTTGTATTAAAACACAAAATCAGTATGTTCGCATATACATATTTTTCAGCACTATCTGTGCCGATGGTTGAAAGACATCCGACTTTCAGAAGTGCTATTAAATAGTTTGTATCAGCCCCCTGCACTTCATGTAGGGGGCTCGAGTCATGTACTCAAAATCCAATTTTTGAGTATCAAGAGAATGCAGCAAAAGTGCTGAACAAAAAAAAAATTCCAAATAAAGAGGTTTAAGTGATAAACATGCTTTCGTCTTTTACTAAATTAATTATGTATTATAGCTATCCCCCCACTTGGAAAGCTTACCATATGTCTTGCCGTGTTGATGTGTAAAATGTTGTCTGATGTTGACACGGATGCAGGGAAGAGCACTGGCTCATGCTGCAGCTTTCTTAGTCGTCCCTGTATTCTGAGTTTTTTTCCGCCGCAGTGAGACATCGTTCACTGAAATTTTGGCTCTTGACACTCGATCTAGTCCTTCTTTTTTTTTTGTATTATCCCCACCTAACTAGTTTAAAAAATGTTAAGTTTTAATTTAGTTTACTAAGCCAACTACTGATGAGGACTATCAGATTGAATTTGAATCAGCTCTCGTTTGAACTGCGAACTGTAAGAGGTTTAGAGAAGTTCAGTGTCTGTATTTTGTCAGATTTAAATGTCAGTGAAGTCTCCCAGGACGCTTTAACATGGCACTCTGACAGTGAAGGATTAGACGGCACACACACTGCCTTTTGTGTGGCTTCTATGACTTGAACTTTGCAGGGCCCTAACATAACTTTTAACACCCCCTTCTGTCAATTGTATGCCTTTGCTAATATGTATATGTGGGAAATAGACGTAAAGGGAAGAAGCTGGGATGACCCCTCACTTCTTTGCAATGTGTCATAAGAAGAAACGGAAGGGCCAAATGTTTCCTCCTTTAATTACACAAAAAAAAAAAAGCTTTGATGTTGTAATCCTAACACTAACCCCCATCATGTCGCCGTGGCAGAAAAAAAGTTTTCCCTTCTGCTGCATCTGTGATTGTGAGAGTATCCCAGTTCCTCTGTGAAAATGATGGATGACAAGTTAAATTTGTGTCTGGGGAGTGAAGGTGAACTGTGACAGAGTGATTTGTCTTGGGAATGGAGGGTTAGGGTCAGGCGAAACTGGGCGCCTCAAGGCACAAGACATTGACAAATTCATCCTGCCCGCTGCATTTCTGAAGCCTTTTGTTTTGAATCCTGGCTACTCACAAGTGACCCCCATCCCTCATCCTGCCAGTCGCTGAAGGATGCCTCGCCATGCCAGGGGAGCTCAGCGCCACAAATTCTTGTCATTCACTTCGCTGACAGGCTCAGGCCCACACTCTCCTGTCCTATGAAAGGAAAGAGGCTGAAATATTTATTTCCGCACAATAACCGCTGAGCAGATTTGGAGCCATAACCGCTTTACTGTTTCCTTATCATTACAGGTTGCTGGCAGGCCTCAAAATGTTTACTGAGCTGGAAGAGTTGGTCGTCGACAACAATCTGCTCGGAAATGACCTCCAGTTGCCCAGGTTACCCAAGCTCCACACCCTGACACTCAATAAGAACCAAATATCCTTTCAGAAGAATTACTCAGGCTATAATTTTGTCTTGGTTTGTACTGCATTTGCTGACATAAATTACAGCAAACTGTTTGTTTTTCCCCTCTTTCATGCGCGAGTACAATTCCCTATTGTCTGAAAGAGCCACTTTGTAATGATGTGGCTTTGCAGGAAGCACTCTGTACCGGAGAAGAGAGTAGAGGAACTCGGCTGTCACACAGCCACACACATGACTAGTTTTTGAACCACAGGGACCTCTAGTGGAGTCAGATTCAACAGTTACAATAGCACACACTTTTACATAAGAGTAGAAACTAAAGGGACATCTTATGTATTTTTTAACAAAAACCTGGGTAAAAAAAAAACAAAACAAAGTTTTGCTAAGATCCCTGCTGAAATTAAAAAAAGTATAATTTATTTAATTTCTTCCCAGATACTCGCATTTTAGCTTGTTTAATCTAACGGTTTTCTATGTTCCAGTTGCCAGACTTTGCAAACATGTTAAAGCCACAGATCTGTGGTGTCGCTGTAAATTTAAGGCATAGATGTGAAACACATTGCGAGGCTGTTTTATGATCAGTTGGAGAAGTGCGAACTTCCTCCCTGAGCCTCAGAGCAGGTTCGGCAATGTGTCCTGTTTTCCTTTGGTTATGCAGATCCTGCTGGGTAACGATGTTCACTCTCTCACACATTCTCACACACACACACACACACACACACACACACACACACACACACGCACTTCCAGAGTCAACATTAAAACTGGGACTCCTTGAAGTGTGCATCTGGGACTGTGTGCTCAGTTTGGTTGTGAAGTGGTCGGCACATGCTAATAGCCCAATTATGTACATCCTGTCGTGGCACGGTGCCATTTTAAAGCTGGAGCGCCGCATTAGTGCAGTTGTATTTTGACACTTTGGGGCTCAATTTTCCAAGTGAATGTATTAGTGATGAATGTGCCTGCTTAGGGGCTGTTTGTTTTTTTTTTTCCTATGTATCGCAAAACTTTTCCACAGCGTAGCAGCGAGAAGCACGGACTTTTTGAACCGCAGGGCATCCATCATTTTGTCACCGTTGTGCACCCGGCCACCTAGGAAATGAAAGAGACTCGACAGAAAGAGTGAGAGCAGGAGCCAAATTGTGTCAATGCTATATGCCAAAGCCTGCACCTTAAATTGCCCCTCTGTCTGCCCACTTTCACAAAGCCACTGACTAGCCTCTTTGAGCACCTCAGTAAATTTGACAGTGACATGTTTTAGTGCAGACAGGCCTGGGAGGGGCTGTGTGGGTAGTGGATGCTAATGTAATTAACAGCGCTAGGTCCTTGACATCTGCCCTTTGACACCTGACTGATATCGAGGCCCTGCTGGAACACTTGGCTGACGTGACCCCGTCACTGGAGTACCTAAGCCTGCTGGGAAACGAGGCCTGCCCCAACCAACTGGTGAGCCTGGATAAGGATGACGACGACTACCAGAGATACAGGTTTGTTGCTTCATGGACAAAATTCATGACTTTACATCTTAATGTGGTCTTCAAAATAGGACATACATACAGTTAAGGCTGTAATTATTCATACTACTGGCAGATTTAGATTGAATATAATTTTCCTTCGACCAAATAGTGTGTTTCTGATAGACAATTAGATGTTAAGTTCTGTTAAAAGATCGTTCACAGCAAATATCTTACCTGCAGTGCACAACTCTCTTGGCATGTTCGTTCACTGTAAATCCAGATGGTTCTGGAGTCTAAAACCAACAACTAGTCCAAGAGGGACCAAGACTAAAGTGGACATCTATCATCTCAAAACAACTCCAGTCTCGGAAAACTCAGTTAACGTTTAAAACCTCATGTTTGCCTTCAATGGCTATATACACCGACCCAGAGGATTATTTGTAAGAAAATATTTTTTTTGTGTGAAATATGTACAAAGAACAGAACATAAGATAAGCCTGGGGCTTTTGAGAAGCCTACACATTTACCCGACTAATTTCACTTTCCTGGGGCTTGGTCCCTCAAGCGACCCAGTACTTTGCTCTGCTTTCTTGGGCCTTGTTGAAAGGGCAGCAAGAAAAAGTCTGCCACAAGGGTGAAGTAAGTTGTTTTTAGGCGAGAACGTACACTTCCAAACTTAATCTGTGCAGTCAGTTCATCAGGATTATGCGCCAAGTTTAATTCTGCTCGGACATGTAGGCAGAGCGACAGAGATCTGCTGAGAGGCTGGTCTCAGTGGGGTGGTTGCAGGGTTATTAGCCGGCCAGACAATCAGTGATTTCCCGCAGACTGGATATGTCCGTTGCGGCTGAAAAGTAACTATATAAAGCTTTTATTAGGCTTATTGGGAATATACCAGATGTCAAATGTGAAAATCTTGTTGGGATGTTTTCAGCATTTTAAGTTAATTGTAAACATTTTTGCCAGTTCTGTAACTAGACTGATATTTTAATACTAATGATCAAACGGAGGCCTTTCATTTTCCTTGTGCACAGAAAACAATCATTTCCGTAAGACTGACTTTTCACCTGAACCTAAATTGGTGGACTGTGAACTCTTTCACTATTTAGAAACCGCAGATGCGCGCGCTTTATTTAATAACCTAAATCAGGTTGGAAACAGCTGGCTCTGCTTTTCTTCCGTGGCAGCAGAATCTGCGCAGCGCTTCCTATAACCCTATAAAAATACATTTTCTCCCATTAAAAGTCTGTGGTATTGTCCTGAAAAATCCCCCTGGTTATTCTTCCCACAGATGAGGCAAAAGCCTACTAATAAAGCTCTAAATTTTACGTCCGTGAGGGAAAGTTTGGATGTGCTCGCCCTGCTCTGCCCCGCACCGCCCCACTGCGGTCCCAGAAACTGTGCTTTATTTTCATTTATTTATAACAGGAGTGGACTAAAATGTATCTGTATAACTTATGGTTTCTTTTTGCCGCCACTCACTGTACCGGAGTGGTACTGCAGTTTTCCTCACAACACAGACTTTGGTTTACTGAAAGCCTGGGGCTTTAAATCATGGGGCTTTTAATGTGAAATGGGCTAATGTTTCATTCTTAAAATAGCTTTACTTCAGTATCAGAAGGTTACTATGACTGAACACATTTTACATGTTCTGTTCTCAGTACATCTTTCCAGAGAGAGATCAATAGTGCTGCAGCACCTCATTCTGTCATGAATTATTGAGCAGTAGGACCCAATAGCAGGCAGGAGGTAGGCTGAATCATAGTGAAATTATATTTTCAATGAAAAGGTAAGAGTAAAGGTTTGCTTGTCGAATGAAGGGAGAAAAGGTGGCTGATTACACAGGTTCAATAAATAGTATACACCGAAGCTGCTCTGACATTTTGAGATTGGAGGTGTTTTAAGGTGCTGGAAGTATGGGTTGGTCTTGGTTAATCTTGCTCTAGATGTTGACTTCACCCTTCAGGATTAGCTAAACTGGATTTATTCAAAAAAAAAACAAAAGATTTATTTTAGTATAAATCAACTTCATAAAAGGTTTGAACTCCTTAACTTTCAAGAGAACCTACTTTGAAATTTCTAGACTGTGCCTTGGCTGTCATGTAGACCACTCCTGAGGGAGTTTTTTTTATTTTTTTATTTAATGAATTTTAAGGTTATTGTCTTTTTGACCACCAGCCTTTGCATTTCATAACCTGACTGTGGTCTGAGCCGCCTCCCTCTAAAAGCTTTGTCAACTGGCCGCGGTACACTCCAGTTTGCAAAATGGATTTCATGTGTGACTAGTCATTGCCACAAATGAGTGTTTACTACCCGGCCTTACCAGAGCAGATGATGCATTAAACATCAAGCCAAGCCTCGAGTCAGGCAATATGACCACCATTTGTCAGGGTCCTTTACATGAAATGTGATAAAAGGCGAAAAGCATACTCTCTTTTGTCTGTTTTAGCCCTAAGTGCTTGTTTCTGACTCTGTGTTTCCTATTAATCATTTACCACCCATGCCTTTCTTGAATAATCTTTTCTTCTCTCTTTTTGTCTCTGTGCCACTCTCAACCAGACCCCCCTCCCTCACCCACCCTCAAACTCCCTTACCTCCCCCCCCCCCCCCCTTCTACTTTCCTGCTTATCTTACTGGTGAGGAAAGCTGTTCTGTTTTGACTGACAACCTCTACGGTCCTGTAATGTAATATTCATAGTGTGTCACATAGTAAAACATCAATTTGAGCGTGATGCAGATTTCATGTCTGACAAGGTTAGGCTGCATGCAGGTCGTGACAGCACTGGCCTTGGGCAATAAATACCCAGCCCAGTGCCTGAAGACTTCTCGCTCTCTCAAGTGAAATTTCCTGGTGCGCCGCATCGGTGACCCAATTAGTGCAGTGACATAGAAATATAGTCTTCATTCCCTGAAAACTGTCGTAAGCATGGAGGTTAAATGTTGTCCACTATATCGATTTTTAATATCCTCACAGTCCCTTTGTTTTTAGTATACTAGTAGATGAAGGTGAACCAATCCGAAATGTGTTATTTTTTGTAAAGATTTGACCAGGCATTGCTAATTTTAGGTTGGGGAAAGATTTCTCATTTACTACTACAACTTACAGCATTCAAAATACTTTCCCTATTGGTCTTGCCATAAGCGGCTATCAATGAACCTTATTTTAGCTATTAGCACAAAAGTCCCAATCATATTGGAAAGGTTTTCTTTCAAAAATTTAAGAGTATACCTTTTTGATTTGAGGGCCAGATTCCTTATTTTGAATATTTTTCTTTACTTTTTTTTTTATTTCCTTCCCACTCAAAAACTGTCAGAAATATACTCTTCTGACTCTTAAAACTGTATTTCTAAAGTCAAATGTCATATACAATGGTTCCTTCTGTTTTGTCTAGAGTTAACTATATTAATTTAAAAGGCACGCCCCCAAAAAGCAAGTGATTTAAAAGTCACATTGTCATGCTTTGTTCCAGTAGAGAGTAAATAAAATCTGCGAACTGAGAAAACAGACGCTGCAGGTTTCATGCCTACAGAGGAAGTTAAGGCATAAGGCACGGGAGTTAAAACAAGGGCAACAAATATTTGTGCAAGAGGCGTTGATTGTGAGCACAGAATAATACTTTTTGGGGTGAAGCAGAGCATACTTGTAAGCTGCCTAGAACGTGAGAGAAGAGTGTTAAGAGAGGGCAGTAATATGAAAGATTAAATATTATTTTCTTATACAGGAAATGCACGATCTTATGTTTTTAAATAAACATTCTCCTGAAGACCAATGTGTGTATCCTCCACCTGTGTAGATCTATTTCTTGACGGACTCAGGTCATGTCTTTTGGCATGGTTGACAGCACGTTCCATGGCAGAGAGGCTGAAAGTTAAAAAGGATAAAATCAAGTAACTTTGCTATAAATCGTCCAGCCTTCCTAGTGTCTGCTTGAGTCGACTCCAAGCCAATTCCACAAAACATTCCCAAGATGAGCAAAAAAT
Organism: Fundulus heteroclitus; assembly: GCF_011125445.2. Taxonomy (NCBI): domain Eukaryota; kingdom Metazoa; phylum Chordata; class Actinopteri; order Cyprinodontiformes; family Fundulidae; genus Fundulus; species Fundulus heteroclitus. The sequence goes on along the minus strand of NC_046382.1, from coordinate 25,074,485 downwards.
ATATACACTTATGGCAGATGGCACCTTCTCATACCCCAAAATGTTGTGCAAAACGACATCTGCAAAAGTAGGAAATGGCGACAAAATGGCGAAAGAGTGACATGACCAGGACAAACCAAAGCTTATTTGTTGTAGTAGCCTCATTGAATGCCTTAAAGTCCTCCTTTTAAGCTGCTTCTTGCACCTTTTCTGCTTTCTGTGTTAATCATATGCTCCTCATTGATACTAAAAAAGAAAGCTAGCTTTCAATCTTCTTTAAATAGTGACTACCATATACAAGTGTTGTGGTTATTGTGACCTGGTCACATTTAAGGACGGCACCATCACAGATCAAAAATAAAACCTTCTAATTGTTTTAAATATTTGCCAGTCAAGCTTAAAAATCATTCATCTGAATTAATTCACCAGCTATTTTCTCAGTGTACTTCTATAGAAATAACGCAATTTACTGTGCTCTTATACTGTGGGTTCAAAAATATATTTCCCTGGAACAAGTCTGTGAATGATCAGTAAACTACCAATTTTAAACACATATAAAAGGGATGCCAGATGTTGATCCAGCATGTTTTATTTTTGTTTCTACGATGTACATATATGAACAAAATGTATCTGACATTTTAACATTTTATCCTGTGGAGAGTTATCAGTTTCAGCAATCTGCTGTTGTGGTGGATGAAAGAGGAGTCTGAGGACCCTCAACCACCAGCTGGGGTGTGTACTTGTTGTTCATGAAATGCTATAAGTACAGCCAAGTATTAATTACCCACAGTAATTCTTCTCCTAGAGTTGTGAGATAATAGAACAAACAGATTTTAAGTAAGATTAACAACAATTGTGTGGATTTATTATACACTAAGTGGAAGTCAAGACTCTGACTTATGGTCTGCTTGAAATAATACAGATCATTTTTTTTTTGTTTCACAAGATAGACATTTAGTATTTTTGGCCTGCTAAATAAATTGTATCTAGTTCTTCACTAGTCAAGCAGCACCACAACAGCCCTGCCCACCCTCCACACTACCCCCTGTGTCTTCTTCGCTTTCTTATCCTCACTCTGTACCTGGGGTCGAATCATTAATATCACCACTGGCTGACAGAGCCTTGTCATCTCTTCTGACCCTGTGATGGTAGGTTACCTATGGAGAATAACATCCATGCGTGTCTCCCAAGGGCATCTTCACATTTTGATCATGGAAATGCCCAGAACAAGGTCTTTTTTTACATGCAGGGACACACAGGCTAGGAATGGGGCCGCCTGGACTTGAGTGCTAGTGTTCTCATCAAAAGAAAGAAATGCTACTTGTTAAGGGGTTAGAAGGAGGTCATTTTAGTCTGTCATTGTGGTTAAACCATTAGAATTTCACTATGAATATTTCCAGATAAGAAGCTATATATACATGTGTGTGTATATATATATATATATATATATATATATATATATATATATATATGTGTATGTATGTGTATATATATATATATGTGTATGTATGTGTATATATATATATATATATATATATATATATATATATATATATATATATATATATATATATATATATTATATATATATATATATGTGTAGTATGTATATATATATATATATATATATATATATATGTGTATGTATATATATATATATATATATATATATATATATATATATATATATATATATATATATATATATATATGCAAGATTTCATCCTTTTGTTTCATCCTTCATTTTCATATAGATGTTTTATGTTCCCAATCACACTAAATCTGATCCTCGCATCCCTCCTCATTATCCTCAGGTGTTGAAAAGTTGACTCAGGCTTTGCCATCTCCCCTTCAACGCCATTGCCATCATCAATTTGTCACAACCCCTCACACACACTGGTCTTGTCTCGGCCCATATTCCCCGTCCCTTCTCACCCTCCACTTAGGTGCTGGATGTGTGTCCTTTCTGGCTTCTAGCTCAGCCCTGACATACTGGTTCCTCCAGCCCTGCCTGCCAGTGAAAGGATCTGTTGTCATCTATGTATTCCAGCCATTATCTTTTGACGTTTCTCTCCCTCCCAATGAAAGACAGAGTGTGTCTGAAAGCTTAGAGAGGTATCCATGATGCTACCAGAATGACAACTCCTGCAGACAGGTTGCATCTTCTTGCGTGCCATTTATACGGCGTACGCTTTCTCATCAGCTTTGAAGGTTATTGCGTGCATCACATATCACCACTCCAATCTGCATCTCCGTTAAACTTGATTACACATAACTTCTTTGCAGGTTTTTCTTAATCGTCCATTCATCTTCTTCCGCTTATCCGGGGTTGGGTTGCGGGGGTAGCAGCCTTAGGAGGGAGGCCCTGACTTCCCTCTCCCCAGCAACTTGGGCCAGCTCCTCCAGGGGAACCCCAAGGCGTCCCCTGGCCAGCCGAGAAATCATTCATTTACATATTTGTGTGTGTCACACCTGACTGACTCATACAGAGCCTTGCAGAAGAATTTAATCTCCTTTAACTTTTACACAGTTTTTACACATAATTTTGAAGCGCAAATTAAACCCGGCAAGTCTAAAAACTTGTGGATGTAATTTAACGACGTAGAAAAACTCAAGAGGTATGAATATTTTTGCAATAATCTGACACAGCAGATTTTGTTTTTCAGTCCTTTTCTTTATTTTTGTCTTACAGGTACTTTGTCCTTTACAAGTTACCCCAGCTGAAGTTTCTGGACTCAAGGAAAGTAACAAAAACAGAATTGAAGGAGGCACAGGCAAGAGGGGCGTTCATGAAAGTGGTGAAGCCCAAGTCAGAAGAAGTAAGTTTTTTTCCACATTTTTAAAGGTTAGGGTTATTTTTAATAGTAACACTGAATAGATTCGCCTCACCTTTTTATTCAATTACTTGATCCTTAATTTCTTCCAGTGTTTGCTCGATTCTCAGTCTTACTGTCTTGTCCCTTTTAAAAGGATCTTTTGTTATCTACAGTTTAAATTGTAGGCCTATGTATGAATTGTGCCTGCGCTCCTCTATAACTGGGTTTGAGGGTGCATGTGGCCCCAGCCTGACCTGATTCCGTATGCATGAACCCCGATCAAAGGCGACGGGCGGCTGTCCGGTCACACTTGTGTTGCCTAGTGTGACATGTCTGCCGATTCTACTGACAGCTCATGTACAAGCTCCCTGCAATCGCTTAATTATCTCAACCCCATGCATTTGTTGGTAGCTCTCTTGTTTTGAGAACCAAAGACTAATTGGACTTCAGGATGTTCATTTGTATCACTGCTCTACCCTTTGTAACAACCTATTTAAAGGCACATCTCCTCCCCAGATTAGATTGAATGTAATTGTAAAGTCATTAATTATTTACAGTTTAGTCTTAGGGTCTCTGAGGCTCTCAAAGAGATGGTGAGAGAGTTAGAGTACAGCCGAAAGCTTCTAGTGTCAAATAAGAAGCATGTGAGCCGATGTTGGTTTTTAAAAAAGCATGAGGAAAACAATATATTCATTGTTTTAGATAATCAGCTACGATAGTGTACTCTTTGAGTGTCACTCCATGCTATGCTTTGGTTTTGATCCTCCGTGCGACTGGCAAGCGAGAAAGCAAAACATTGAAATAATTTAACCTCAGTCTGCCATGTTTAGTAGATGGGGGAAAGCAGAGTGAAAACACTGATCATCTACTTTATATAAAAAGAAAAGAAAGAGCCTCTACAATGCTGTTTGGCAGGGTAAAGTCACTTTTAAGATTGTATTTACATAGCTTGTCAGTGAAAAAGAAATGTTTGGCTTTGTCGCTGCAGCTATAGATGAAAGGAGAGATAATCACAGATTCTGGCTGGCACAATGCGTGTTTGTGTCTTGGTGTCTTTGAACCAGTTGTATGCGATTATTTATTCCTTATGTAAAATAAAAGTTAAAAGCTTTCACATAAAAAAAAGAGTCTACTTAACATTGTGCAATAATTTGTGAACTGGGAACATATTCCTGCTCTTCTTTTCCTAATTCCTCATTAGTACTGTAAAAGTCAGGGCACATAAAAAGGAAACAGTTCTTGGATTCATTCCAGTTTGGGATTCTGGGATTTCACTGTTGCCTTTTCTCAACTTTATGTGTCAACTTTCCCAAGAGTTGATAAGCCATGCAAGCTTCTTGGCTCTAACTGTCTTCATCATCGATGTCATTGATAAGATTACCGATTGCAGGCCGCCAATTAGAGAAACGTTTACAGCAAGAACAGGGAAGATGATGGCATAATTAGATGCTTGTGTTCCCTTTTATGTCTGCCACAGCAGGGTGCTGCTAACAGTACAGTCTCTGTCATTAGCTTCATTACAAGGAATGGTAATTAGCTGTCTTTTTGCTGCATGCATATAAACTTAAGTCTTAATTAGGGCAAGTATCAGAGAAAAATATTAAGAATAATTAGGATTATTAAAATACTTGACAATAGATATAGCTTATAAGTTGTTTTTCTTAAAGTACCGTTATTTTTTCCGACTGCCTTTCATAATTCATCTTGCTGCAAGCAGCACAAATACAGTAAATCAAAAACAGAGTCACAGCAGCAACTCGAGCCGTGTTTCAGTGATACATGCCCACTCCTGACAGCACACATTAACAAGAAAGCCCTTTTCTATCACATCATTCTCATTGGCTGATGTATGTTTTGGAAAAGAGACCGTGGCTAACTTCCAGGACCTCTCTTGAGTCATATCGAAGTAAAGTGTGACCATAGTTTAAACTCTTTTTTTTTTTTATCATACCATTGTGACCTGGCACTGAGCAATGCCACATGGCTCCGATAAAACAGTTATGGTCTTTAGCACAATCGGAACATCATAACTGTTCGTACATTCACAATGTTTTCCATGTCATCTAAATCAGAACCAGATAGTCAACAACCAGTTGTTTGCAGGAAAAAATCAGACCAGTACAAAAGCATGTTTGTGAGAAGTGCAGAATTGGCACAAAAAAATTGAAGTGGCCTTAAAGATATGTCTTAGTCATATACGAGTGTAATGAAACATCTGGCTCACAAGAAAAGACGAGACAAGATTCTACTGCTAAGAATCCACCTATCTTTTCTTCACTCATGGAGAAAAGGTTTCATAAACAAGTAGTTTTAAATAATCTGTAATCAAATGCGTTTAATTCAGTTTATTTATAAATCAGCAGTTCACTTCAAATATTATCTAAAGGCAGTTTGAGATCAATAGCTCCAACTGATTTAAAGAGATATAACTAATTCAATCCAACACAATCACATAACATTTTCAAATTAATTTAACTTTAAAATAACATCCTGTCTTCATGAATACTTGATCTCGCAAGCCCAGTGGTCCATAGAGGTAGCCTCTACGCAGTCAGTAGGTGAGGAAAAAAGCCTGTACATATCCAAACTTTAGGTCAGATGGATCAGATAGTTTTGTGTGATTCAGCCTAAGCCTATAGCAGCATAACTCCAGAGATAGCTCAGGATAATCTAAGCCACTCTAACTATAAGCAAAATCTATCAAAAAGTAAAGTTTTAAGCTTGGTCCTAAAAGTAGACGGGGTGTCTGCCTCATGGACTAAAACTGAGAGTTGGCTCCAAAGGAGCGGAGCCTGATAAGTAAAGGATCTGCCTCCCATTCTACATTTAGAGACTCTAGGAACCACCAGTAGACCTGCAGTCTGAGAGCGAAGTGCTTTGTTGGGAACATATGAAGCAATCATGTCCCTAATGAATATTCTCTTTCTTTAAGCTTTTCCTTTCAGGGGTGGCCAGATCCTGATGAATGGTGGAGCTTAGTTATTAAGGGCTTTGTATGTGGTTTGTGTATGAATTGTAGAGTAGTGTGACAATTTTGTGAGAAATGATAAGGAGAATTCTTATTTGAATGTAACAGGGAACTCATCAAAAATGAAGACATATTTTAGCTAAATTATTATTTATGTATTTATTTTCGTAATTCCTGTAGTGTGTAGGTTTTAATGATGATGATGATCACATGTTAGGCCCCTTTTATGACACTGTATAACCTTCTTTGAAAATACAAATATCCCAGAACAGAAGAAAACAAGACATGACCACATTTCCAACATCTTAATATTACTTTCTTTAAGGTGTTCTGCGCCTTTATGCTTTAAACACCTTTAAAATGATTCCCTTCACAATATTCTGTGTAAGTTTCTGCTTCAACTTGAGAGAAAGGGGAAGGAGATTTTCTCTATTTTCCTTTTTGTTATACCACATTTCTCAGCATAAATTGCCGGCAGTATGACAAAAACAAAGACAAAATGACAAGACAGAGGCAGAAAAATGTATAAATACCTGAAGTAAATAGAATAACACCAGCGACGATTGAAGTCTTTTCCAGAGACCACAACACTAAACAGAGTCAGACGGGAAAAGCCTGGAGCTGTATTTTGGGAATTTGGGCGTGTTGGAATGTTATAATGTGATAATTCTCTTTGAGGACGTGGAGGTCATGGAATGAGATGGCGTTAAACCACGTAGAGCTATTTAGACGTGCTGGGCTGCTCTTGGAAAATACATGTGGTACATTTTGGCCCAGTCACTCCGCCTCTTTCCTCTTTGCCCACATTATGCTGTCAAAGCTTTGGATTAAACTGGCCATGTCTATCAAAACACTGTGACAGCACATTCAGTTTTCACATCCTAAGCACTGTAAAAAGAAAAGTACTTTGAAAATGTAAATAGTAAAAACACATTTACACCATTAAACATTATATAGTGTTTGACAGTGAGTGAAGTAACTCCTTGGTCCCTCTCACAAACACTAAGCACTGCTTGTTGGTTATGTTAGCAGGTACAAAAGTCACTTAGATTTTCGCTAAGAAGTATTTGGTTTGATTTTTTTTCCCCTTTTTTTTTAAAGTATGAAGATTTTTTTTTTCTGCCTTTAATGTAAAACAGACCGTGTTGCAGGAAGACGTGGGCCAGATGCTGGATCCCATGAGTATCTGCACGCAGGGTAAACGGTTCTTCAAGGGAATTGACCGTGACAGGGCCAGGAAAGTCTTCAAGTGGATCTTTTCAGTTCAGTTTTTTCCTCTCCGGACACTAACCTTTTTTACTCACTGCACACAGTGGTTCATTTAAAGTTTTTACTGTAGAAAAGCCGTCCAAATCAACGATTGACTGTGACTACTTTCAGAGCCGTGACTGTGCGTTATGTGATGTGTAATTGTGGCTTTTCTTTTTTTCTTTTTTCTTTTTTTCAATTTCTTTTTTCTTTTTTTTGCAAAACAACCCTGAAAAAAGTACAGGCCTTTTGCTTGATTATTTTTCCTTCCTGAAATGCACCCAATGAAGTATGTTGCCACGTTCGTCTCTGGTCTTGAGAGTTATGGGTTCCCCGAAGCTCTCAAACATAACAAACAGCATGCAATATAGCTCTTTGTGAATGTGCCTTCAGTGGGTTCACTGAATCATTTTACCGAACAAATGCTTCCTCAGAGGAAACTCAAAGAATATGGTTGTCACCAGGGGAAGGGAATATAACCAAACAGATTGCTGCAGAAGGAAGTTTATTACCCCTCCCCACTCTCTACTAGATTTTAGATTTGTAAGAGCTATCACAGTGCCTTGCAGAAGTATTCATACCCCTTGAACTTTTTCACATTGCTTATATCGGTAACCTCAAACTTCAATGTATTCTCTTGTGGATTTTATGTAGCAGACCACCACGAAGCAGAACTAAATTGTGAGGGAGATGGAAAAGATGCATGGTTTTCCAAATGTTTATCCAGTGAGCTGAAGAATGAGCTGGTCATTTATATTATTCAGCTCCCTTGAGTCAATACTCTGTTGAATCACCTATCTTTGGAATTACCGCTACAGGTGTTTTGGGGTATATCTGAGCCGTTCTAAAACAGGACTTTGACTTGATCTAAACCATTGTTGCTCTGGCTTAATGTGTGTGATTGTTGTCTTGCTGGAAAACAAACTGTCACCCCAGTCTAAAGTCTTTAACAGTTCTCGCCCAAGATTGTGTTGTGTTTAATGTACATTATTATACAACAAAGCTTCCCGATCCATGCTGAAGAAGTCCCCACTGTATAATACTATGTTTCACCATAGGGATGGTGTGTTCAGGGTGTCGTATATGATGGACATTTCTGCCACATATAGCATTTTCCATGCAGGCTAAAAAGAAAGTTTTTGTCTCATCATATCAAAGCACTGTTTTCCAAGTGATTTCTGTGTTCCCTACATGGTTTGCAGTAAATGGGACTTGACATGTCTTTCTTTTAAAATTTGTATTCCTAAGTCATTCCTATGTAATAGCCAGATTTCTAGAGTCCACAAGTTATGGCCTACCTGTATTTTGTGCTTGTCCATCGCATAAACCCTTGATGGAATAATTTGTCATGGTTTTATAGTTAAGTCTAAAATTATTCATACCCCTGACAGATAAAAAATATTAGTTTTCAAAAATGAAGTTTGTTTTTGAATATGAAATGAGACACACATTTCTCAAAATATAATAAATTGCAACGATTATTGGTTCGGAAAATAACAAAATTTTGTTTCTATAAATGTTTTATAAAAATGGTATGAATTTGTTTAGGCCTTTTTCAATATTAAATAGAAAAATATTTTATTTGCATCGATGCAATCAAATTGTTCTTATAATAGCTGAGCAGCTTTTTGCGTGATTCCACTGATATTCTGACACCTTGTCTCTGGTGACCTCTAAATATCTGGAAGGCATTTGGAAGGCATCCTTTCCATCGCCCTCATTTTTAACTTTGTCCACAAAATCTCTAAAACTTTTGCTTTGCCCCTTCAACACATTAATATCACTTCCAGTGAGAAGACACATGTCAGCAAATGTAAAAGATTGCTTTAACCCTAAATCTACCAGAGGTAAAACATAATTTAAGCTTAATTGAAATTTAGTGAAATGTAAAAAAAAAAAAAAAAAAAAAAAAAAAAAAAAAAAAAAAAAAAAGGGGGGGGTGTGAATGCATCTGCAAGGCACTGTATACATTGAGAACCCAGATTAACACAAGTTGTAAATGAAAATCCATCATAAGTGCCTCATTCTGACTCTGTGTGAACAAATAAACTGTCTCGGACAATCTGATCTTGCTCCATATCTCACACAATCTTCTATTTGTTAATTACATCACTTGAGAAGTGGTTGCTGTCTGAGTTTTAGTAACAACATATCCTAAAATGTCAAAACATCTCTTCATAATTATTTGGACATGGGTTTTTTTTTTCTTTTTTTTGTTTGTGTGAGACATTTCCAGGGAGACACAAGTACATTCACTTAACTATGTGTATTTGTCTCTCGGTATCTGAGTGAGCTTGGTACGCTCCTTGTGAACATTTCCATGTACCCAATTTCATACTCTTAAACTTCTTTGTCTAGAGTTTGAATAAGCACTTTGAGCTCTTTTCAGAGTAGTTCATTCTTAGAGTTCATACAAAGGTTATAAGCTGGGAAAACAACAGCAATTAAAGGGAGTGACTCACACTGTCCACATAAATCATCCCCGCTGTACACATCATAGACACTCTGTAAAACTTTAGAGCACATTTAATTGTGAGAGTGCCAATACTGATTTATTGCCTCCTTAAGAGGTTTGACGTTCGGGGTGCATGACCTGAGTGTTGAGTTACTCTTTTGAACGAAAATGCTCGATGTGTTATTCATTTTTTGGCTAAACCGTGCATTAAAAACAAACATGTGCTTTTGTGCAACGGCTTTTATGAGACACTGAAGTGGCCCCGCTTGCATTAATGGATTACGCTCTCCTCCTGCTGGCATCTGGCGACGAGCTGGAGCGCCTCTGCAGTGGACTATTTGTTGTTTCCCTGTCTCTTGTGCTTAGCTGTGAAGTTTGAGGCCTATCAGAATGCAGGACAAGGCTGGCCAGTAATATCGAAACACCTCCTTTGTCCATTTTGATCTGATGTTTTTATAAACTTTGACAAAGCATGTCATCACTTACCAAACTGTTTACTAACTCTATACAATGCAACTAATCATTAAGGTTTATTACCCTAATAATATCTGTAATTGGCAGAGGCTTTCCTTTCAAATGACCTCTCTTGGGGAACCCGTTGGAAAAATCCCTGATTTGCAGTAATTTCAGAATTTTAAAAGTTCCCTTTAGACAGACAAAACTACTCGGAATTTGGAGGAACGACTCTGACATAATTAAAAATAATGCAAATGCATATGACCACAGAGCCTTGTACTTTCTGTGAACGGGTTATTGAGGGATCAATCGAGTTTAAGCGGACGTGGTAATCCATTAGCCAAACGTTCTTGATTTGTTCGAACAACTCCGTGTCGATGTGTTAAATCTTCAGTTTTAACCCACTAACTTAACGAAAATTTAACGACCCTCTTCTTTCTCTCTGCTAACACAAATAAAACATCTCTATTTTCACGTGTAGATGGTTGGAAATGAGATGGAGCAGACTGGATTCTCTCTCCCTGCTGCATGCGCGCTCCTGACACGGTGGGACGCAGATTCTGGCAGGGATAACTCGTTTGTCACAACAAGTGTCATAGATGCACAAACTGGAGAACCAGCATGGTGAATCCACAGGGCTGATTAGCATTAGTTGGAATGTTTAAGCTTATATTTTTGTTTAGGAGAACATTGCAAATGGCTTGGTTAGGCCTAGCTCACATAATGCTGGAACGTGTTAACTACCACACAGCTCAACCATACTTCTAGCAAAAGAAAACCTTACCTTTCCACTAATGCAGCGTTGTTTCCAACAACTTTCAGGTCTCTACATTTCAACTAACGTCTCAGTTGTTCAACGCTGTACTTCTCAATCGAGGCATTTTGAAATGAGGCTCCTGGGACATCATCATCTTCCAAAATTATTGGTGTTGCAAACGTTGCCATCTCTCAGTTTGTAATTTGCTCGTCCGACCATCTGGGGAACTGCCGTTCATTTCTGGGGGGTGGAGCTAATTGGATGATCATGTCTCTTTAAACTCAATTAATATAAAGCCTGACGGTCCAGGTTCGTCTGCAAGCCTAATTTTTACATGGACAGGTTTGCAGATGAGGACAGAGCTACTCGCAGGGTGTGAGCCTGGTGCGCCCTGTGGTGCACAGAGAGCAGGTGGAACTAGGCTGAAGTTTGTGGTAAAACCTGAGTACCAACTCAGAATTGCCCAATTCTTTAAAGCTAATTTCTTATTTGTCCAGCAAGAGGTCAGGCAGAGGATGAGTTTGTGTTTTATTTACATTTTATTAGAAGGGTGTGTTGAAATGTAGTTTTACTTAATCTTTAATGTTACAAGAATAATCCTCAGCAGAACTAACAGTTGGTGGGGCAGCTTTGTCATTGGATTTGTTGCGGAAACATAATGGCGGGAGGCCTTAATTTTAAAAAAGCACCCTTAGTTTTTACATTTTTAAGGAAGTTATTTCCAAAAAGTCTTTCTTATAACCAAGTGAAAAGTGTACCTTGTTTCTGGTAACCAGCCTATGCCTGTACATAAGAGTAATATTTCTATTTTTACATCACTTCACAAACATCCCAAACATTTATTAAAACCATGTACTATGCAACATGGCCTGGTTTCCAGCTATCACATACAGTATCTTGGTTTCCCAGCCTACCAATCCAATCAGAGCTAATCTTGCTTGTTTTCTCTCTTGGTGACAGGAAGATGCTGCTATCCTAATGAGAGACAGCTTGCTTAGTGTTTTCCACGCAGAAAGAAAAAAAAGACTCCGCTGGGTTTTACCACAAAGCTGTAATAACTTTAAATCTCTCAAAAAGATAAGTTACTTCTGTGCCTGTTTCTTTTAGTTGATGTTGACTGTACCCATTAATCACTGTTTCAGTACTTTGTAGTCGACTTTGAAGGCAGTGTTGCTCTAAATTGCATGCAGATTTTTATCAGATAATTCAAGGAAACCCATTGCTGTTTATGGCATGCAGATGTTGTTGTGCAATTTAAAAAGTTAATGAAGTCAAGCGCCTGATTTTATTAAAGATGAAGTGGATATAATCCACACAGGGACCGAACCGAAGTTTCTATTCATTTATTGAAGCTGCAAAAGTTTTTTTGAGTTGTTGAAACATGATGCAATGGACTTTTAGCTCCCTCTGTGCGTTTGCTTCTCTGAAGTTTTAATCCATTATGCTAGCGATGAGGGCTGATGGTGTCTTCTTTCGGCAGCAGCGACTTTCATGCAGTAAAGGACAGAACAAGAGCAGAAAGTCCCTACCACTGAAGTTTGTGCTTACACAGGCTGCCTTTGTGGGGCTTTTTTAGAGCTTGTCAGACGTGTCAAGCACAAGCTATGGGGGGAAAAAAATAGTATATTGTTTCCAGCCACTTGGATTCCTTTCCTCCTGACATCTGCCACTCTGGCGAGATGATAAATTCTTGCCTCATTAAGCGTGGGTGTGCGATTACAGACTGACAACACATTAATCACTGGGCTGGGTGGCAGCAGCCCTGCACCACTTACAAGCATTGTTAACCAAACTTTTTCTAATGTGTCACTCTCCTCGCTGACAGCCCATAATCAATCATCCTGATTGGCAGGGCTGATAGATTACACTATTTATACTTTGTGTATTGAAAGCTAGCGTTTCCACCTACTGTCATTGGCGTGACGATGATAGGCCGTGTCGTCCAGATGAATAGCTACATGTTACAGAAGAAAAAAATGGAGAAAAGAAAACGTGGGCAGACCACGACGGCGCATTGTGAACTCTGAAACAGACGTCGTCGGGTTCCACAGTGGGCGGTAGCTGTGAGGGGGGGGGGGGGGGGGGAGTCTGTCTGAGTGCGTATTGTTTGCCCCACGCAGTGTAGCTTAAAGGCAGTCTTCATGCCATCACCGAGCTATTGTCATGTTTGTCCCTATCAGTGGCAGGCGGCGCTCTCGCAGGTAAAGCTGCGCTTTGTCTGTGCTGGATTCGGTTTCCCGCTGACCCCGTCAGCGAGGGGAATTTTTTTGGTGTCAGAGCCACTCTTCTGAGAGAATGGGAGTGATTTACACATGTGTAGCAACAAAATGACAAGCCACTACGCTCTGTATGTGTGTACTTGTTGGGGTGCACAGGTCAGCAGGATAATGGATTTCCCTGTTTACTTACAAGGAGCTACAGAACTATCTTACATCGCCGCGCGAGCCCTCCAGCGAGTTTCTTTTTCTTCTTCTGTGAGAGCCAGATGAAATGACACACTGCTGGTAGCCTACAAACATAATAAGGTTATGTTTCTTTTTGTTCATTTTCAGATATATGTCTTTGTCTGACGTTAGGAAATTGAATATGAACCCTTCGTTGAAAAGGTGCCAAGCCTTTGGAGAAAAGCAGGGGGGAAAAAGGAACAGTCCTTCATATTTTTGACAGGCAGTAAATCTAAGACCTTTTCATGAGATGGCTGCTGTCAGGAAATTAGTTAACTAGACCATATTATGGAGAGCCAGGTAATTTACCCTCAGAGATGCAATCGCAAATAACTAGCAGGAGGCCGCATCCCTGACCTGACATTGCTTTGTGTATAATGCAAAATCTGGTGACATGCTCAATGGGTTCTGTCAGCTGCAGGATTGAATCCTCTGCCTACTGCGTCTCAGTTTGGAGCATGCTGGTCAATTATTTCTGAGGCTGTCAGTGCATAGGGAGATGCTGTTATTTAGTATGTGTTAACTCGGCATCATTAAGACACTCAGCTGACAGAGAGTAGCACACCTGAGTGTTATTTATTTTGAGTCCCTCCGACAGGGGTAACCTTCAAACGCGTTGACCTCCTCTTATTTTGCGTTTTGTGAAATCCCGCTCAGTCCGTTGGAAACGGGAGCTGTCGAAGCAACAGAGACTCCAATGGCTGGGAGTTGTTTGATCTAACGTCGGGACAGCGAGAGGAGCTTCGATTTGTTTGCACAGATTGCTCTGATCACATGGTGGTGGTTGAGTGTCTGTCCAGATGCTGATGTCCGCACAAAATCTTTAAAGTGCACGCCGAAATACCATATTATCATAGATTTCAGAAATGCCAGCATTGGTTTTGTTACAGTTAAGATTCAGAAAGACAAAAAACTGCTGTGGCTTTATTCAACCAGAGCTTGACATTCTAGTTATTATATACAAAATGCAGCGACTATGACTTTCAACGTTTTTAATACATTCTAAAGAAAAATACAGTGGTTAAACGTAATAACACTGAGGAAACTGCATGGACTTTAAGTAGTTAAAACCAATATTTTGTACAGATACAAGCCAACCAGCTTAAATTTAAGACTTTTAAAAATATTTCAGTTTGGTTAATTTAAATTACTATTAATGTTTTGTTTTTTTATTCTATATAAAAAGTTAGTGCAAACTGTTGGCTCAATTACTTCTTTAGCACCATTTAGCGATATTACGCACATTTGAATCAATTTGACAGCTGATTTGAGCTGTTTTCTAACACTGTTATACAATAAAATTAATATAAACATTTATAGTTTTTGATTACCCTCTGCATAAATGTAGATTTTTTTTTAAATAATAACTCCAATAAAAGTATGCATTTATTTACCTTTTAAAAAGTCAGTTTTTATATTCTGGCTCTTCTCAAAGCACCACTGCAGATGGCCACTCACACTGAGTCAGGTTCTGCTGGAGATCTTGTTCAATGAAAGTCTTTCCTTTCCACTGTCACAACATGCATGCTCAGGATGAGGTAAATCAGCTCACACCACATCCTCATGCGGGAGGTCTGTGAATTAATGCAGTTGGCTGAGTTTCCAGAAATGGATAATTTTTTATTTTTTTTTTTATCAATTGGTGAAATAGACTAAACGTCACTGCATTACATTTAACTCAATCTGTCTATGTAATTGGACGGAATTGACTATTTTTGTATCGGTTCTGTCTGTGTTGTAAAGTGCTTTGTAATGACACCTGTTGGGAATTGGTGTTGGAAAAATTAGCCAAATTGGATCAATTTGGTTTAGATTTTGATAAAACTCTATGACAGTGGGATCCAAACCTTTTGTCAAGTAGGCCAAAATCATCAAGACAAAAGTACTTGCGGGTTAAAGGAAAATCAAATTTGTTTTAAAATCACAAAATAAATCATATTGCAAATTTTAAACCTTCTCAACCATAAGGTAAATATGCAAAATTTTATTTAAACAAAAAGTCAGATGTTTTGTAGGACAGGGGTGTGTAAATTATTGTTAATCCAAAACTAAACAAAAAAACTTTTTAATGTTTGTCTGATTAGAAGAAAAGTTTAAGAAATTGCTTAGAAGAAGTTTTTTTGCAATAATATAAGCTTTTGAGTAAAAGTCACTGGATAGATATGGTCCTATCTACTATAAAATTAAAGAGAACACAAAAAAGCCTAGCCAAAAAAAGACAAATACTTTGTATTGAATCTAACATTTTCTATTGTGAGATTTTAAATTATCAGAAATAGTTTTGCCCTAACTAGAAATAAAGTTTCCATCTGCATCAATCACCATTCTTAACTTGCAGTGTGGGCCTGCACAAAATCAACGTTTGACATCCCTCCTCTATGACTAACAATTCTCATCAATATTGTGGTAAACTTCACTTAATCTTAAAAATCTAAAAAATTTTTGGGTCATTGCATTGCTGTGTTATTTTAAAAGCACAGCATCACAAAATGTCAAATGTGTCATTTATCTCTCCGGCGTACTTTACCAAGAGAATGTCCTCATGCATCTCAAAGAGCCTAACAAGCTGTTGGGAGGCTTTCAGGTTCGCTTCTTGAAAAATACAACCTATGTGAGGAGGCCTTGTGCTCGATGCAGTTGTCACGGGTTTGAGTCCCAACCCGGAGACCTTTGTCACATGTAATTCCCCTTCTCTGTTCATTTCCTGTCTATCACCTGTCAAATTAAGGCCTCTAGAGCCACATAAACATTTATTAAAAAAAATAGACTTTAGCGAAAAAGTTTCTCTTGCTTGGCTGAATATGTTTGTCCCTCTTGTCTTTGGGGGAGTAGGAGGTGCGTAATTGTGCTCTTGAGCAAAGCACTTAAATACAAGTTGAGATAAGTGTAAAATGTGCTTTGAGTGGTCTGACTCAACTGGTGACTTTCAAACAAAACAATGGAAAGTGGTGCGCTCACCAGGTGTTAAACTCAAAAGATACTCAACACTTCCCTATCTTGTTGCTGTGATCTGACCGAAGGAAGTCCTGTGGCCTTGCTTATAAAACATTGCATAGAATCCATGCTAAAGTGTACGTAAAATGAAAATGGCGTATTGGAAACACTTCCGATTCATAAAACCATGCACACGCACACCAACATGTAATTTACTCTTATAGATCACAGCTGTACCCGAACGTTTACGTACCAGTTTCCGCCTTAGGTTCTGCCCTCCAAGCGCCCAGATTCGACCAATGCATCTGATCAATGCAAAACACCTCATGAACACATATTAATGTATATTTAAGTGAGTCAGCTGATTGTTGTTTGTGTTTTTTTATAATGGTGCAATGGCAACCATGGGAAAAAAGCTAAGAAACTACAAAAAAAAAATCACAGAAAGGAGTTTATGAAATGTGTAAATCAGAAGTAAAAGCGCCAATGTCCACATTGAAATAACGTGTTAAAAAGTGAGCTTGATTCCATGTTGCGTGTTGAAACTCCTCTGAAGTTGTGCGTCCGGATCGAGAGAGACTAGGAGGAAGCCGATGAAGTGCTCCACAGTCGGTATTGAAGAGCACCTCCTCCGGAGTGCGGGTTAGCACCCATCACTGTCGGCTGTAAATTATAGCAGAATGCAGTGCTCTAAAGCCCCATATTGGTCAGTCATTATAATTGGCCAAGAAATCTTTGATACCCAAATCGCGTTGCTTCCAAATTCTGCCATTTGGAAGGTCTTCCAGCAGTACCAATGCAACCACTCAGCATTATGCACGAGTGTGTTTGGCTGTTTACAGATAAGAAAGAAATTGCCTCACACTTTGTCACAATAATCTGTTAATCTGTGGGACATATCACCCTGGTGATCGTCAGGGAGAGGAATGTGATGATAGAAAACCCGATGAAATGTTCTGCATACTTTCATTTAAGATTTAAGTTGGCTTATGGGTATTTATTCATTTATTGGAAAGGTCCTTATGCATAGTTGCATGTCACCAGTGCAAGCATGAATAACACTGCAGTTTTGACTGCTTTTGATGAAGTTGATCTATGAATAAATCCTGATATCGAGGGACATTAATGGCCTGAGAGAAATCGTAATGCAGTTTGGCGGCAATTCACCACTTTACCATTTGCATTGACAATTACCCCTGTCTCCAAAATGAGCGTACACATGTGTCAGAGTTGCCATGAGGACCGCATATTGTGCCGTCAAGTTTTATTTTTTTTATATAAATAGATCACAACTTTTGTGTGGAGAATAACCTACACAAGCTTCAGACCCCATTTTATGTGTAAGGTCTTCTTTCTCTAGTATTTCAATTGCATACACAAAGTAAAAAAGGAAATGTTTTCCAAGCTAACAAACTAAATTATTTGTTTAGTAGGTAAGTGGTTTATTTGATAGTTTTCAGGCAGAACCAAAACTTTTCGTTTCAAATTAATGCATGTTTTATTAATGTCTTTTTGATTTTTAATGGGACTAACTCCTTAAACACGTTTTCCATTTAGTAACATGTGTACCTGCAGCAATTGTACATTCTTATGTTGAAAATTCTGTCTATTTTAAGCTTTACCTGTAAACTAAGTCTCCAAGCGGTTATCTAAACTCAACAATAAATTGACTCATAATTTCTGTATAGTCAAGCTTAAAATATTAACTGTTTTGGAAAACAACACATGGGTTTACAGTGCCCCGCTGCATCTTGCAGCACCTCCACCACCACCCAGCCCTGATGGCGAATGGAAAACTTGATAGAGAAAAGCCTCGGGTTCGCTTCTGTGCTGCAGGATGACATGATTAGGAGGTGACAGCCTCTGTAACAACATCTCTACATTTATCTTTTTCTACTGCCTCTCTATCTCTCACTCTCTGTGTCTCTCTCCTTGTCTGCCTCTCTCCTCTCAACAAGTCAGACTACTCTATAATTAATGTCCCTGAGGGCTATCTGCAGGTTATGCAAGGGGTGCGCTGTTGAGACAGGTAGTCTTGACACCTCCAGCTTTGTAGCTTATGCATGTGTGCGGATAGACAGCGGAGGTGGGATAGAGGAGACCATTGATGAGGGCTTGAGCATGCTCAGGTTGGAGGCTAAGATGGGACAAATGCTGTAGGTTTAAGGAAAGCAGTCCTTTCTCTGTGACCTTTCCACCTGCAATAAAAATTGTCAGGCTTGCACAGGATTGCAAAGTCATTGCTGGAGAACTGACGGCATACTTGTCAAGTACAATGCTTTGAAAAAAAGTGTGTTCACGTTGCAAGGTTTCTTTTGTTTCTGCTTTTGTGTCACTCTTAGATGCTTAAGAACATCAAACAAATGTTAATGTCGTACAGAGACAACTTGAATAAGTGCAAAAATTAGTTTTCAAAGGATTTTACTTATCAGAGTAGAAAGCTGTATAAACCAACCTGGCCCTACATGGAAAGTAATTGATCACTGAACCCAGTAAGTGGTTGTACATAAGCTCTGATATTTGTAAGTCTTTTACATCACAGTAGAGGAACTTTGGTCTACTCGTAGAGTTTGTTTTTTTTAGCTGGAAGGGTTTTCGTTGAGACAGTTTTAGGTGCTGCCACAACATTTTAACATTATGTTCAGTCTGGACTTTAATTAGGCCAATCCAAAACCTTTTTTGGCATCATTTGTGCCACATTGCTGTGCAGCATCACCCAACATTTATTTTTAAGAATTTTTCTTAGAGAGCAGAAATCATGGTGCCCAAATTGCAACAAAAGGTCCGGGTTTTGAAGCGGCAAAACATCATCAAACCATCACACTACCACCTCTGTTTTGACTGTAGATTTGGTGTTCTGTCTCTTAAATTCTATTAGTTTCACACCGTATGCAACAAAATGTTCCTGAATTGTCCCATCAGTCCCCCAGAGCATGTTCCCAAAAACCTTGGGAAATCATAAGTGTGTTGTTGCAAATACGAGATAGACTATTAGTTGTTTTTTTTTGTCAGAAGTGGGTTTCATGCTGAAACTTTATTCAATCATAAATGGTGACCATGAGGCAAGTGAGGTCTGCAGCGAGTTAGATGTTGTTCTGCATTCTCTTATCACCTTCTTCACAAGCTGTTGATGCGAGCTTTTCCGTGTTTTTTTCCAATAGTGTTTAATAGCTCTCACTCTGGATCACTCGAGTCCCAGAGCCTTAGATATTGTTTTGTAACGCTTTCCAGATGTTTCAGATTTGTTCCTGAATTTCTACGTACAGTAGATTAGTGATGTAGATTGATTTATTTTGGTTTATTTTACATGTGGAGAAGTTTGTTAGGATAGCTTTTGCCTTAATAAAAGAAATTGCTTAAAAATTTGTGCGTGGTATTAAAATGTGTTTGATGATGACAATCATTTCAAATGACAAACAATTTGTTATTTACACCACTGTATCCTACCTGAATACAGATAGGTTGTTATAAGGTTGTTGATGAGGTTCAAGACAGTATTAAGAAAAAAATACTGTTTCTTTACACTGAATACCATATTTCAGCTCAAGATTCACAGTACTGGACCATATATGGTCCATTTCATTGTTTTATTTTATTATTTATTTTATCATTTATTTTTAGATTTTTCTGATTTGCTCCCCTATGATTAGCTTTTAATCTATTTGATTTTTGCTGTGGGCAGGATATTGTAGTAGTACAGAAGCTAAAGAGATGTCTGTTAAACTACTGTTTTGCTTCCTGGTCTGGAACCTTAATTTTTAAGCATTTTGGAGAACAAATAAATAAATCCGGCCAGATTCTAAGGAAAAAGAGCAACTCCATCCAAAGTGGGATGGATGCCGTCTCTCCAGGTCAGTCCAGGTTTTCTCAAAAATATTCGTCAATTATCAATGTACCCTCATCATTTTCAGGACACGACCTAGACTGCCAGCGATTGAATGACTGCAAGCGGCTAAACATGTCACCACTGGTCAGAGAAGGGGCCAGAGAAAATGGAGTCGTAATGACACCTCCTTTTTCACCTGCAATCACTCTTCAAATACCAACTCCTCCTTGTGTTCTGCAGAGAGACATTTTCATTATTTTTGGCTTCTCAGGTTTTGAGCAGGAACGGAGAAAAATAGATAAATAAAAGAGATGAAAGATAATCGGCAAGCTAGAGGAAGAAATGGCCAGATGAGATTATTTTGGAAAAGATGAGGACAGAGAGAGATGAGCCTATTTAGAAGTGGAAATATGTGAAATGGGTTTGACTGCCCAGAGGTGAACATGAAGGCAAATGGGTCAAGTGACACTTAAATAGCATTTTTCTTTCATATGTCATTGTGGCAGGGCAACGTGTGAAGGATTAGAAAAGTGTACCAGTGGTTAGTACGGTGAAGCAACCTCATTAATGTCATGTCATTTTAACTTCTACCTACAAATGAATTATCATCCTTGTTAGAATATTATTTGCTAAACACATCAATGGTCCAAACTCTTAGTTACTCAATGTTTTATTTTGTAAAACACACAATATTAAAATTTCTAAACTAAACTAAACTAAACTAAATATTTTTTTAGTTTTAACCATCATGTTATTTGCGTCTTATGTTTTTATAAAAGGTGTTCTGACTTCTTAGAGTTTAATTTTCTTTCCATGTGCATTCAGTTGAAAGCTAATAGATTCATATTATTTCTTGCAAGACTACAATGAAATGTACCGTGCTAAATATACTGTATCAGGACCAATGAGCTGTAGAGGGCTGTAATGAGATCTCCTGTGGGATGACCTGCAAGTCTTGATCATTGAAACATATTTTATTTCAAGGATGACTTTTCCAGACAGTGTGGAACAAAGGTTTGTCATTTCATCGAGTCTTTAAAGGTGAATACAGGAGGTGTTGCATTGTTGTGGCTGGCAGTGAAGGGTATTCTGCCAGACAAAGAACCATTTTTCTCCTTTTGTTCTTTTGTCTTCTACCCAAATTGCAGACAAACAAACAGTGTTAAACTTGCAGCAGAACCATACTTGCGCTTTAAAAGATCTAACTTAATTTTGTTAAGCCGTACAACCGCAACCCATTGCCTGTACAGTTAATGTTGTATTACATTAAGTAGCAGCAGACCCTGCCTCCCACAACTCGGCCTCTTCTACCACCCCAACAGTACCACCACTGACAGGCACACACACAAAAGAAATTTGGAGTTATAGCTGAGGGCTTTTTAAGTCCTAGCTAAAGCAGCACTGATATTTCACTAAGTTGACCACTTAAGTTTGGAGTGAATCTGGGGGCACAACCGCACAGTCTGCCTATTGACATTTCACAATTGCAAATATTAGTTATCAGTACATAGTAGACCAAGCCAAAAGTCAGGGAATAAAGAATCAACAAGATCAGCAAGCTGACGACCCTCCAGTTTCAAGCAACACATGTTTGATAAATATATGAACAACAGGGAAGCAATCTGCTTTATAAAGACCAAATACTCCTCTGTAGAATAGTGACAACAGCAAAAAAAACACCTAATAAAAAACTGTTTACTCAACAAAGATACTCAACTTGATCCATCTCTCCATTTGAATCCATCAATAATCAATTTGTATTTGTGACACAAAATTGCCAATGTGATTGTTCCCTTATGACACACATTTGTTTTTACTGTTTTTTTTTTTTTTTTTTTTTTTTTTTTTGCAGCTTTAGTTGAACTACAAATAATCCCAGTCTTTCCAGTCTTTCCGTCTTAGTCCTGACATTACCTATAGCAGTAGAACCTTCATACAAAAACTGAGGCAAACTGAGATGGTGAGCCATGATGATCCTTTCAAATTGCTGACCCAAAAACTGCTAACAGATTCAGGGCTGAAAACAATTTAATATTACAACATATGGTTTTAAGGTTTTGTCATCTTAAAAAGAGAAAATGTTTTAATTATCCACAATGATTCCACTCTAGGTCCTGTTTTACTCAAAGGTCAGTGGGGGAAAAAAATCAGGTTCTGTACGTGACAAGTGGTTCTGATGTTCTTCTGCAGCTTAAGAACAGTGGACCAGTCACAGCAAGTGGTGGACGCACCGACGCTATGGAGCTTTAGTCACATGAATCCATGATTGTTTTAAATCAAAGGTGTGTGAAAGGTGCTTAAAAGCAGCTAAGTGGGCCATTTTATTGTGGGTTGCTGTGATAATGCCGTCAGCAACCTTCACGGTTATACACCACTCCCTACATCTCTGCTCACTTACTGGCTGCAACGGTTTACAGACGTTTGAGACTAAGGGTAATGTGAGAGGGTAGCTGAACTGCAGCTGCTTTGACTTTTATCCCACTAAAGAAGCGTGAGGAGCAGCATGTCCATCCTATATTTTCCCTTGCAGCAGAGGAATATCGAAGCAGCCATCAGATCAGATGAACTCACTTCCTGTCTGACTCATCAAATTTCAGGACAACCGAGTGCTTTTGTCAGTCGAATTCCAGACATCTTCCTCCTTTCTCTATGGAAGGCCTTTCAAAGATAATGCCATAGGACTTTTCCTCCTCGCAAAACAAAAGTGTCATTGAAGCAGAGACGGATAACTTATTCTAATGGTGTATGGTGCATGATTCATGAGACGTCAGGCAGATCAGAATATTGAGGCCTGAAAGAGGTGTGCAATGTTGATGCTCCGTTCATGATGTCAGCTCATCTCTACAGCTTGTCTCATAGTGCCCTCTGTCATAGATGTCAGTCTTCCTTGACACCTGTCTGCCCTCTCCTCTTATCTGACTGTCCCAGCTTCCTCTCTGTGGGGTGGAACCGTTTGCTTTTGGAATTTTTGTTTATAGGGGGATGGAATATGCCGCTGCTCCAGGCCACATCTAGTCTTTCAGCCCATCACACCGAAACATGACTTTCTTCCCCGCTCTTTGGTGGTGAGATGTGCTGTTTCTCTTGTCCCTGGGGGGAGTTAGGATTTTTTGCTTTGCTCTCTCCTTGAACTTCTCTTCAAGACAGCAGATCGATATTGTGAGAGCATGCAAACGCTACCTGCTCTGGGCCGTCTTTTCACAAATGTGTAATTTTGTGCTGATGTGGTGTGAGATTATAAACGCAAACACTTCAAAAGCATTGAAATTTTAGGTGAGTGCAGATTTCCTTACATATAAAATGAGTCTTTGAATGGCAATTTAGGATTGGTGCGACAATAGGAATTATCTCTTTTAGAAATGGACAAATTACAGGTTAAAGCAGTTCAGTCGCAATACGATCCCTCACCAACTGTTTTAATTTCCTTTAATTAGCTGTAAGTAATACTAGGGTAATGTATGTTGTTACAATCTGTAATTATAAGAATTACATTTTAGTATTTAACTTAAAACCTTAAAATAAGACTGATTTTCCTTCAAATGAGAACAATATAAAACCATGCACCAACAGCTTGTAGCATATAATCATGACACAAAATGCAATTATGTTGCTTACTTTAGCTATATTAGGCTAAATACTCATCTGTTATCATTTGCTATACAATATCTGTAAAATAAATTGGAATTTAGTACCCTGGGAAGGAAGTATGTCTATTTAATTGTGTCATGACAACACCCACAACCGCAGGCCCACAACATGTCATATATTCAAGGTTAACCATTGCTTCCAATACGCTTTCTGGGTTGTCTGCCATTAGCCATTGAAGGCTTTGGTACTCCACCCAGCAGACTGGTTCCTAGATTTACCATTCTAATTTTTAGGGTTAGGAGTTCTACATCTTTTAACCTTTTCTCTTGCATTTAGTTTTCCATTGTTGTGCAATTGTTTTCAGTGAATATAATCGTGTGATGAGGCTTATTTGTCAAATTAAAAGTATCAAAAACAAAGTATCAAACACACTTTTCACTAAGCCCACATTTCTGTAATAACAGGTTTTTGCATTGATGTGATGTAATATAAGTGGAAAATCATGAAAATGGTTAGAAATAAAACCTTGAGGAACATAGGTCTGTGTCTAAAATGATCTGTATAATGTGTTTGACTTGTTAATTGAGTCACTAAAATAAATAACCTTTAAAGAATATATATTTTGTTCAATAGATCTGCCACCAGTGCATCTCAATAAATTGGAATATCATCAGAAGTTGATCATATTTTTTGGAATTATATCCAAAAATGAGAAGCTCATGATATGGTTTCAGTAGTCATATTATGTATATTTTAAAAAGTCCTACTGAGAAGTGTGTCCTTGTACTGTACAGTGTAAGTACTGGGTGCTTGGTAAGAACGGGACATAGAGGAGATCAGATGGTGGATCTGCTGAGGTCTTAAGGAAGCCCAGGTTGCTTTAGTCGCAGCCTTGATCTCATCTGAATTGTTGTCTATCATGTCTCATCTTCCTACTAACATTGCCCCATAGATTTTCTTTGAGGAACAGTGGCGATTGGTGATAAAACATTTGGAGGGGTACACAAGATGTTCGGGTTTACAGTACAATAAAATCTACTTAAAAATAAATATGTCCACAATCAATCAATCATTGAGTTGTATAGCCCTTTCCAC
Source organism: Fundulus heteroclitus (assembly GCF_011125445.2). Lineage (NCBI taxonomy): Eukaryota > Metazoa > Chordata > Actinopteri > Cyprinodontiformes > Fundulidae > Fundulus > Fundulus heteroclitus. Next base: position 25,049,919 of record NC_046382.1, on the reverse strand, counting down.
AGCCACAATCATGGAGACCGAAGTGCTTACCAGAATCCAATAATAACAAACAAAAACACACAAGGAGATAAAATGGAAACATCAAGCAGTTTAAAAACAAGGCAGATTAAACATAGATAATAGATAAAACCAAGTGGATGCAATCAGAAGTGCCACCACATTTTTTTGTAATGAAAGCCTGCCTGATTAAAAAAGTCTTGAGCATTGATTTTAAAAGACAAAGTTCCAGTTATTGATCAAACATCAAGTGGAAGCTGATTCCAGAATCAAAGTGCGGCCCCAGAAAAAGCTTGGTCACGCCTAAGTCTGTGTTTTGTCCCTGAAATGGTTTGTAAATGTTGACATGTCGACCTCAAAGAATGGTTCAAGAACCTGGTGCGCCATGGGACTGTTAAAAACAAAAGTTTAAAATATATCCTTTAATAGACCGGAAGACAGTTTAGTGACCATAGCCACTTGGCTTGCTGCTGGATTTTTATGTCTGGTCGGTCTGGTCTAAAATCCATTATCTGCTTTATTTTCCCCCCAGCAACAGCCTCGTAAAATTATTATTTTGTAAATAATTACCAAAAGTTCTTTCACTGCACCCATTCTTTCCTGTCCTGTTTTGTCGTTGTTGTCTTGGCTCTTCTGTGTACATCCGTATGTTTGAGTGAAATTTGCGCCCACACATCTATCTACCAGGGGTGTGTGACTTTGATTGACAGGCTTCAAGCACTAATCTGAATGACACAAAAAGTGCTGATTGGTCACGGACACAGAGCTGCACCTTCAAGGAGAAATTTAAGACCCAGCCAGGAAGTCACATGGCAGCTAAAAGGTTAGAGATAGATACATACACATTTGTCTGGTGTCCCTCGGCCTCAAAAAATAATTCGCCCGATAAAACGTCAAATAAACCCAAATTAGAATGGCAATGCTAAAAATCAAAAGTCAGACATGTTTTATAAGAGAACAGATCTGACTATTACTTTTTATTTGTAATATATTTTTAGTGTTTTACACTTTATCCCGCTATTTGATGGGAGCACTCCCTATTGTTATGGTTCTACTGATGAGGAGAGTTTGATTGGCGAATCAACATTGATCCAATCATTAAAGAGCAGATGTTGGTGGTTTTGGCTAGTGTTGCTAGTCCTAAGTCCTGTGGGGCTGAGGCAACAGTCCAATAATTTTTCTTCTTTCCCCAGATGAGACACTTTGATGTTGTCTCAGCTTTAGGAGCTGCTTAACCTAACATATGTAACAGTTGTAGCCCATTTCCTGTATCCTTGTGTGTGGTGGCCAACAAAGAATTTGACTAATGAACTGCTTGAAACAGCCTTTAATATCTGTAAATAAACTCCTTAAAAGTGGCATGTGATTATTTTAAATCCTTCCTTTTACATTCAGATCATTCAGTCGAGGTCTATATAAAGTGGAACTGGAATGCTTTGGTCTGAATTCCTCATTATTGTTGCTTCCAGACTCCATTACTCCTGCTCTGGGGTTCGTCTGAGAGCGACTCATTTTAGTGCTGTCTCTTTAAATGCAAAGGAAGCCGTCCTGCAGGTTGAGAGCGTTCCACTCTACCCTATTTGGCCATTTTAGCTGGAGGGTGGGGTAATGAAATTATGTGGGTTAAGACACCCAACAACTAACATTTCACTTATCCACTTGTAAGCATTGCAGAATTGGTTAGCCGGAGACTTCCATGACTTTCTTTAGCAGTTCTTGCGGCAAATACTGTGACATGATTGTTCAATAAACGTAATAGGGAATAGAAGCGAACTGCACTGCTTGAAAATATGACTTTAAAAATATATAAAGATATCTATACAGCACCTGGACAGACTACATTTAAATTGTATGCATTCCTAGAGGCTCCAAGTACTCAAAAAATTATTTGAAGGAACTATACCAGATCCCAGCTCAAATTTCGAACTGCGAGTGAAGAGAATAGGTTATTTTGAATTGTGAGCCCGCCCCCAAATGCAATTTTCCCATTGAGAAGCCCTCCTTTTATCCCTCCTGGTATCCTCCTAGTCCACATGCATGATACCAGACACACGCCTCAAGATTGTGCACAGTCCTCTGGAGGAAACCGGGCTTCATGAAGGGACTGTCTTTGTTTTCTTTGACATAAATAAAACATACTATTATTCTCTGGCTTTTACCACATGCAAGATATAGTTTTTGTTTTAAACTGGTTTTTTATTGTTTCTTTAAGTGCTTTTTAAGCGTTATAATTTTATTTTTGTTTTTTAATTGATGCATTTTAGTTTGTAGCTACATACAGAAAGTTTTTTTTTCAGCCGCTAGTTGTTTTTAAGCACTTTTTAAATAAAGATGGTATAGTATATAAGGCTACGTCTCGGGTAAATTATATTTTCCTATGTGAATGGTCAACACTTACATGCATGCTGTGCTGTTCTATTTACATAGCATGTTGTGCTTCTAACCTCATTGTGCCGTTGGCATGTGACTTGCACACCTTATTCTACCACACCTTTTTTCTTTCCACTGAACTTTCCATTATTATGCTTGGATACAGCAATATGTGAACAGCTCGTTTTTACCCATGTTCTGTTGTGAATTATCCTCCTTTCAGAGGGTCTCAGCAGGACAACTGTCCCGTCAGCAGTCATCCTGTACTTGTACAGGCCCAAAAATGGCTGAATCATAATATTCTGTGTTTTTAAA
>NC_046382.1:24955872-25046737 GCF_011125445.2 Fundulus heteroclitus | reverse complement strand
ATCTCCTTTAACTTTTACACAGTTTTTACACCATAATTTTGAAGCGCAATTCAACCGGCAAGTCTTTTTAAAAACTTGTGGATGTAATTTACGACGTAAGAAACTCAGAGGTATGAATATTTTTGCAATAATCTGACACAGCAGATTTGTTTTTCAGTCCTTTTCTTTATTTTGTCTTACAGGTACTTTGTCCTTTACAAGTTACCCCAGCTCAAGTTTCTGGACTCAAGGAAAGTAACAAAAACAGAATTGAAGGAGGCACAGGCAAGAGGGGCGTTCATGAAAGTGGTGAAGCCCAAGTCAGAAGAAGTAAGTTTTTTTCCACATTTTTAAAGGTTAGGGTTATTTTAATAGTAACACTGAATAGATTCGCCTCACCCTTTTTATTCAATTACTTGATCCTTAATTTCTTCCAGTGTTTGCTCGATTCTCAGTCTTACTGTCTTGTCCCTTTTAAAAGGATCTTTTGTTATCTACAGTTTAAATTGTAGGCCTATGTATGAATTGTGCCTGCGCTCCTCTATAACTGGGTTTGAGGGTGCATGTGGCCCCAGCCTGACCTGATTCCGTATGCATGAACCCCGATCAAAGGCGACGGGCGGCTGTCCGGTCACACTTGTGTTGCCTAGTGTGACATGTCTGCCGATTCTACTGACAGCTCATGTACAAGCTCCCTGCAATCGCTTAATTATCTCAACCCCATGCATTTGTTGGTAGCTCTCTTGTTTTGAGACCAAAGACTAATTGGACTTCAGGATGTTCATTTGTATCACTGCTCTACTACCTTTGTAACAACCTATTTAAAGGCACATCTCCTCCCCAGATTAGATTGAATGTAATTGTAAAGTCATTAATTATTTACAGTTTAGTCTTAGGGTCTCTGAGGCTCTCAAAGAGATGGTGAGAGAGTTAGAGTACAGCCGAAAGCTTCTAGTGTCAAATAAGAAGCATGTGAGCCAATGTTGGTTTTTAAAAAGCATGAGGAAAACAATATATTCATTGTTTTAGATAATCAGCTACGATAGTGTACTCTTTGAGTGTCACTCCATGCTATGCTTGGTTTTTGATCCTCCGTGCGACTGGCAAGCGAGAAAGCAAAACATTGAAATATTTAACCTCAGTCTGCCATGTTTAGTAGATGGGGAAAGCAGAGTGAAAACACTGATCATCTACTTTATATAAAAAGAAAAGAAAGAGCCTCTACAATGCTGTTTGGCAGGGTAAAGTCACTTTTAAGATTGTATTTACATAGCTTGTCAGTGAAAAAGAATGTTTGGCTTTGTCGCTGCAGCTATAGATGAAAGGAGAGATAATCACAGATTCTGGCTGGCACAATGCGTGTTTGTGTCTTGGTGTCTTTGAACCAGTTGTATGCGATTATTTATTCCTTATGTAAAATAAAAGTTAAAAGCTTTCACATAAAAAAAAGAGTCTACTTAACATTGTGCAATAATTTGTGAACTGGGAACATATTCCTGCTCTCTTCTTTTCCTAATTCCTCATTAGTACTGTAAAAGTCAGGGCACATAAAAGGAAACAGTTCTTGGATTCATTCCAGTTTGGGATTCTGGGATTTCACTGTTGCCTTTTCTCAACTTTATGTGTCAACTTTCCCAAGAGTTGATAAGCCATGCAAGCTTCTTGGCTCTAACTGTCTTCATCATCGATGTCATTGATAAGATTACCGATTGCAGGCCGCCAATTAGAGAAACGTTTACAGCAAGAACAGGGAAGATGATGGCATAATTAGATGCTTGTGTTCCCTTTTATGTCTGCCACAGCAGGGTGCTGCTAACAGTACAGTCTCTGTCATTAGCTTCATTACAAGGAATGGTAATTAGCTGTCTTTTTGCTGCATGCATATAAACTTAAGTCTTAATTAGGGCAAGTATCAGAGAAAAATATTAGAATAATTAGGATTATTAAAATACTTGACAATAGATATAGCTTATAAGTTGTTTTTCTTAAAGTACCGTTATTTTTTCCGACTGCCTTTCATAATTCATCTTGCTGCAAGCAGCACAAATACAGTAAATCAAAAACAGAGTCACAGCAGCACATCGAGCCGTGTTTCAGTGATACATGCCCACTCCTGACAGCACACATTAACAAGAAAGCCCTTTTCTATCACATCATTCTCATTGGCTGATGTATGTTTTGGAAAAGAGACCGTGGCTAACTTCCAGGACCTCTCTTGAGTCATATCGAAGTAAAGTGTGACCATAGTTTAAACTCTTTTTTTTTTTTTTTTTTTTTATCATACCATTGTGACCTGGCACTGAGCAATGCCACATGGCTCCGATAAAACAGTTATGGTCTTTAGCACAATCGGAACATCATAACTGTTCGTACATTCACAATGTTTTCCATGTCATCTAAATCAGAACCAGATAGTCAACAACCAGTTGTTTGCAGGAAAAAAATCAGACCAGTACAAAAGCTTGTTTGTGAGAAGTGCAGAATTGGCACAAAAAATAGAAGTGGCCTTAAAGATATGTCTTAGTCATATATGAGTGTAATGAAACATCTGGCTCACAAGAAAAGACGAGACAAGATTCTACTGCTAAGAATCCACCTATCTTTTCTTCACTCATGGAGAAAAGGTTTGTTAAACAAGTAGTTTTAAATAATCTGTAATCAAATACGTTTAATTCAGTTTATTTATAAATCAGCAGTTGACTTCAAATATTATCTAAAGGCAGTTTAAGATCAATAGCTCCAACTGATTTAAAGAGATATAACTGATTCAATCCAACACAATCACATACCATTTTCAAATTAATTTAACTTTAAAATAACATCCTATCTTCATGAATACTTGATCTCGCAAGCCCAGTGGTCCATAGAGGTAGCCTCTACGCAGTCAGTAGGTGAGGAAAAAATTCTGTACATATCCAAACTTCGGGTCAGATGGATCAGATAGTTTTGTGTGTTTCAGCCTAAGCCTATAGCAGAATACACTCCAATAGTAGCTCAGGATAACTAAGCCCTCTAACTAAAGCAAAATCTATCAAAAAAGTAAAGTTTTTAAAGCTTGGTCCTAAAAGTAGCAGGGTGTCTGGCTCATGGACTAAAACTGAGAGGTTGGGCTCCAAAGGAGAGGAGCCTGATAGCTAAAGGATCTGCCTCCCATTCTACATTTAGAGACTCTAGGAACCACCAGCAGACCTGCAGTCTGAGAGCGAAGTGCTTTGTTGGGAACATATGAAGCAATCATGTCCCTGATGAATATTCTCCTTCTTTAAGCTTTTCCTTTCAGGGGTGGCCAGATCCTGATGAATGGTGGAGCTTAGTTATTAAGGGCTTTGTATGTGGTTTGTGTATGAATTGTAGAGTAGTGTGACAATTTTGTGAGAATGATAAGGAGAATTCTTATTTGAATGTAACAGGGAACTTATCAAAATTGAAGATTTATTTTAGCTAAATTATTATTTATGTATTTATTTTCGTAATTCCTGTAGTGTGTAGGTTTTAATGATGATGATGATCACATGTTAGGCCCCTTTTATGACACTGTCTAACCTTCTTTGAAAATACAAATATCCCAGAACAGAAGAAAAAAAGACATGACCACATTTCCAACATCGTAATATTACTTTCTTTAAGGTGTTCTGTGCCTTTATGCTTTAAACACCTTTAAAATGATTCCATTTGCAATATTCTGCGTCAGTTTCTGGTTCAACTTGAGAGAAAGGGGAAGGAGATTTTCTCTATTTTCCTTTTTGTTATACCACATTTCTCAGCATAAATTGCCGGCAGTATGACCAAAACAAAGACAAAATGACAAGACAGAGGCAGAAAAATGTATAAATACCTGAAGTAAATAGAATAACACCAGCGACGATTGAAGTCTTTTCCAGAGACCACAACACTAAACAGAGTCAGACGGGAAAAGCCTGGAGCTGTATTTTGGGAATTTGGGCGTGTTGGAATGTTATAATGTGATAATTCTCTTTGAGGACGTGGAGGTCATGGAATGAGATGGCGTTAAACCACGTAGAGCTATTTAGACGTGCTGGGCTGCTCTTGGAAAATACATGTGGTACATTTTGGCCCAGTCACTCCGCCTCTTTCCTCTTTGCCCGCATTATGCTGTCAAAGCTTTGGATTAAACTGGCCATGTCTATCAAAACACTGTGACAGCACGTTCAGTTTTCACATCCTAAGCACTGTAAAAAGAAAAGTACTTTGAAAATGTAAATAGTAAAAACACATTTACACCATTAAACATTATATAGTGTTTGACAGTGAATGGAGTAACTCCTTGGTCCCTCTCACAAACACTAAGCACTGCTTGTTGGTTATGTTAGCAGGTACAAAAGTCACTTAGATTTTTGCTAAGAAGTATTTGGTTTGATTTTTTTTTCTTTTTTTTAAGTATGAAGATTTTTTTTTCTGCCTTTAATGTAAAACAGACCGTGTTGCAGGAAGACGTGGGCCAGATGCTGGATCCCATGAGTATCTGCACGCAGGGTAAACGGTTCTTCAAGGGAATTGACCGTGACAGGGCCAGGAAAGTCTTCAAGTGGATCTTTTCAGTTCAGTTTTTTCCTCTCCGGACACTAACCTTTTTTACTCACTGCACACAGTGGTTCATTTAAAGTTTTTACTGTAGAAAAGCCGTCCAAATCAACGATTGACTGTGACTACTTTCAGAGCCGTGACTGTGCGTTATGTGATGTGTAATTGTGGCTTTTCTTTTTTTCTTTTTTCTTTTTTTCAATTTCTTTTTTCTTTTTTTTGCAAAACAACCCTGAAAAAAGTACAGGCCTTTTGCTTGATTATTTTTCCTTCCTGAAATGCACCCAATGAAGTATGTTGCCACGTTCGTCTCTGGTCTTGAGAGTTATGGGTTCCCCGAAGCTCTCAAACATAACAAACAGCATGCAATATAGCTCTTTGTGAATGTGCCTTCAGTGGGTTCACTGAATCATTTTACCGAACAAATGCTTCCTCAGAGGAAACTCAAAGAATATGGTTGTCACCAGGGGAAGGGAATATAACCAAACAGATTGCTGCAGAAGGAAGTTTATTACCCCTCCCCACTCTCTACTAGATTTTAGATTTGTAAGAGCTATCATAGTGCCTTGCAGAAGTATTCATACCCCTTGAACTTTTTCACATTGCTTATATCGGTAACCTCAAACTTCAATGTATTCTCTTGTGGATCTTATGTAGCAGACCACCACGAAGCAGAACTAAATTGTGAGGGAGATGGAAAAGATGCATGGTTTTCCAAATGTTTATCCAATGAGCTGAAGAATGAGCTGGTCATTTATATTATTCAGCTCCCTTGAGTCAATACTCTGTTGAATCACCTATCTTTGGGGTATATCTGAGCCGTTCTAAAACAGGACTTTGACTTGATCTAAACCATTGTTGCTCTGGCTTAATGTGTGTGATTGTTGTCTTGCTGGAAAACAAACTGTCACCCCAGTCTAAAGTCTTTAACAGTTCTCGCCCAAGATTGTGTTGTGTTTAATGTACATTATTATACAACAAAGCTTCCCGACCCATGCTGAAGAAGTCCCCACTGTATAATACTATGTTTCACCATAGGGATGGTGTGTTCAGGGTGTCGTATATGATGGACTTTTTCTGCCACATATAGCATTTTCCATGCAGGCTAAAAAGAAAGTTTTCGTCTCATCATATCAGAGCACTGTTTTCCAAGTGATTTCTGTGTTCCCTACATGGTTCGCAGTAAATGGGACTTGACATGTCTTTCTTTTAAAATTTGTATTCCTAAGTCATTCCTATGTAATAGCCAGATTTCTAGAGTCCACAAGTTATGGCCTACCTGTATTTTGTGCTTGTCCATCGCATAAACCCTTGATGGAATAATTTGTCATGGTTTTATAGTTAAGTCTAAAATTATTCATACCCCTGACAGATAAAAAAATATTAGTTTTCAAAAATGAAGTTTGTTTTTGAATATGAAATGAGACACACATTTCTCAAAATATAATAAATTGCAACGATTATTGGTTCGGAAAATAACAAAATTTTGTTTCTATAAATGTTTTATAAAAATGGTATGAATTTGTTTAGGCCTTTTTCAATATTAAATAGAAAAATATTTTATTTGCATCGATGCAATCAAATGGTTCTTATAATAGCCGAGCAGCTTTTTGCATGATTCCACTGATATTCTGACACCTTGTCTCTGGTGAACTCTAAATCTCTGGAAGGCATTTGGAAGGCATCCTTTCCATCGCCCTCATTTTTAACTTCGTCCACAAAATCTCTAAAACTTTTGCTTTGCCCCTTCAACACATTAATATCACTTCCAGTGAGAAGACACATGTCAGCAAATGTAAAAGATTGCTTTAACCCTAAATCTACCAGAGGTAAAACATAATTATAGCTTATTTGGAGTTTAGTGAAATGTAAAAAAAAAAAAAAAAAAAAAAAAAAAAAAAAAGGGGGGGGGGTGGTTGTGAATGCATCTGCAAGGCACTGTATACATTGAGAACCCAGATTAACACAAGTTGTAAATGAAAATCCATCATAAGTGCCTCATTCTGACTCTGTGTGAACAAATAAACTGTCTCGGACAATCTGATCCTGCTCCATATCTCACACAATCTTCTATTTGTTAATTACATCACTTGAGAAGTGGTTGCTGTCTGAGTTTTAGTAACAACATATCCTAAAATGTCAAAACAGCCCTTCATAATTATTTGGACATGGGTTTTTTTTTTTCTTTTTTTTTGTTTGTGTGAGACATTTCCAGGGAGACACAAGTACATTCACTTAACTATGTGTATTTGTCTCTCTGTATCTGAGTGAGCTGGGTACGCTCCTTGTGAATATTTCCATGTACCCAATTTCATACTCTTAAACTTCTTTGTCTAGAGTCTGAATAAGCACTTTGAGCTCTTTTCAGAGTAGTTCATTCTTGGAGTTCATACAAAGGTTATAAGCTGGGAAAACAACAGCAATTAAAGGGAGTGACTCACACTGTCCACATAAATCATCCCCGCTGTACACATCATAGACACTCTGTAAAACTTTAGAGCACATTTAATTGTGAGAGTGCCAATACTGATTTATTGCCTCCTTAAGAGGTTTGACGTTTGGGGTGCATGACCTGAGTGTTGAGTTACTCTTTTGAACGAAAATGCTCGATGTGTTATTCATTTTTTGGCTAAACCGTGCATTAAAAACAAACATGTGCTTTTGTGCAACGGCTTTTATGAGACACTGAAGTGGCCCCGCTTGCATTAATGGATTACGCTCTCCTCCTGCTGGCATCTGGCGACGAGCTGGAGCGCCTCTGCAGTGGACTATTTGTTGTTTCCCTGTCTCTTGTGCTTAGCTGTGAAGTTTGAGGCCTATCAGAATGCAGGACAAGGCTGGCCAGCAATATCAAAACACCTCCTTAGTCCATTTTGATCTGATGTTTTTATAAACTTTGACAAAGCATGTCATCACTTACCAAACTGTTTACTAACTCTATACAATGCAAGTAATCATTAAGTTTTATTACCCTAATAATATCTGTAATTGGCAGAGGCTTTCCTTTCAAATGACCTCTCCTGGGGAACCCGTTGGAAAAATCCCTGATTTGCAGTAATTTCCGAATTTTAAAAGTTCCCTTCAGACAGACAAAACTACTCGGAATTTGGAGGAACGACTCTGATATAATTAAAAATAAAAACTGAAATAAATGCATGTTTAATGAATAAATAAGCATAAAATAAATGCACAAAGAATTTAAGCAGTAATTATGTTATTCAATGAGACATAAATGTAAGTAGTGCTTTTATTTTGCTTCTTTATGTATTCCTCTTTTTAATAATCACCTCATTTATTTATTTTTCATTTTAATTGTTAACTTTATTTATGAATAACTTATTTTTTTCATTTATTTTGTTATATTTTTGTCTGTCCTTCTTCCTTTCTATATTTTAGCCCATTTACCTCTTCAACCCTATTTATTTATGCCTGTTTCCATTCCTGTATGCATTTCAAATTCATTATGCAAATGAGGAGGGGACGGGTCTTAAGGGGACGACTGCTCACTATGGGGCATACCTCAAATGACGTTAACTTACTAAATTTAGAATAGGCAGTGCACCTGCGTCATGGCCATCTTGTGGTCGGACAAGCTGTGTAGAGTGGTGAAGCAGACAACTTTGTTCCAAGTATTGCATCAGCAAATATAATGGTAACGACCAAACAGTGCTGCTTCAGTGTCAGCCAGAGTGACACGAGATATGGCCATGGTGACCATATGAAAGGAGTTTTTTTCATCCCCTTTCATAAACCCCAACAGAATACCGAGAAATGGATAAGATCGTTGGATAAGAGCATGTAAGCGGGAGGGCTTTACACTTCAGTTGTAACTTTATTCGGTGTTTATTTGAGCACAAGGGATCTGTTTTATATGTTCCATTCATGCGGGTCTATCTAGCAACAAAACATGCACGAACAAACAGCTGTGATGGACTAAGGAAGGGGGATTTTTGGTTTCAGCAGACAGACATGCGACAATCTAATAACACAAAGCAATTATTATTTTCGGGAGATATCTACAAATGACCACAGAGCCGTGTACTTTCTGTGAACAGGTTATTGAGGGATCAATCGAGTTTTAGCGGACGTGGTAATCCACTAGCCAAACGTTCTTGATTTGTTCGAACAACTCCGTGCCCATGTGTTAAATCTTCAGTTTTAACCCACTAACTTAACGAAAATGTAACGACCCTCTTCTTTCTCTCCGCTAACACAAATAAAACATCTCTATTTTCACGTGTAGATGGTTGGAAATGAGACGGAGCAGACTGGATTCTCTCTCCCTGCTGCATGCGCGCTCCTGACACGGTGGAAGCAGATTCTGGCAGGGATAACTCGTTTGGCACAACAAGTGTCATAGATGCACAAACTGGAGAACCAGCATGGTGAATCCACAGGGCTGATTAGCATTAGTTGGAATGTTTAAGCTTATATTTTTGTTTAGGAGAACATTGCAAATGGCTTGGTTAGGCCTAGCTCACATAATGCTGGAACGTGTTAACTACCACACAGCTCAACCATACTTCTAGCAAAAGAAAACCTTACCTTTCCACTAATGCCGCATTGTTTCCAACAACTTTCAGGTCTCTACATTTCAACTAACATCTCAGTTGTTCGACGCTGTACTTCTCAATCGAGGCATTTTGAGATGAGGCTCCTGGGACATCCTCATCTTCCAAAATTATTGGTGTTGCAAACGTTGCCATCTCTCAGTTTGTAATTTGCTCGTCCGACCATCTGGGGAACTGCCGTTCATTTCTGGTGGGTGGAGCTAATTGGATGATCATGTCTCTATAAACTCAATTAATATAAAGCTTAAGGGTCCAGGTTCGTCGGCAAGCCTAATCTTTTACATGGACAGGTTTGCAGATGAGGACAGAGCTACTCGCAGGGTGTAAGCCTGGTGTGCCCTGCGGTGCACAGAGAGCAGGTGGAACTAGGCTGAAGTTTGTGGTAAAACCTGAATACCAACTCAGAATTACCTAATTCTTTGAAGCTAATTTCTTATTCGTCCAGCAAGAGGTCAGGCAGAGGATGAGTTTGTGTTTTATTTACATTTTATTAGAAAGGTGTGTTGAAATGTAGTTTTACTTAATATTTAATGTTACAAGACTAATCCTCAGCAGAACTAGCAGTTGGTGGGACAGCTTTGTCATTGGATTTGTTGCGGAAACGTAATGGCGGGAGACCTTAATTTTAAAAAAGCACCCTTAGTTTTTACATTTTTAAGGAAGTTATTTCTAAAAAGTCTTTCTTATAACCAAGTGAAAAGTGTACCTTGTTTCTGGTAACCAGCCTATGCCTGTACATAAAAGTAATATTTCTATTTTTACATCACTTCACAAACATCCCAAACATTTATTAAAACCATGTACTATGCAACATGGCCTGGTTTCCAGCTATCACATACAGTATCTTGGTTTCCCAGCCTACCAATCCAATCAGAGCTAATCTTGCTTGTTTTCTCTCTTGGTGACAGGAAGATGCTGCTATCCTAATGAGAGACAGCTTGCTTAGTGTTTTCCACGCAGAAAGAAAAAAAAGACTCCGCTGGGTTTTACCACAAAGCTGTAATAACTTTAAATCTCTCAAAAAGATAAGTTACTTCTGTGCCTGTTTCTTTTAGCTGATGTTGACTGTACCCATTAATCACTGTTTCAGTACTTTGTAGTCGACTTTGAAGGCAGTGTTGCTCTAAATTGCATGCAGATTTTTATCAGATAATTCAAGGAAACCCATTGCTGTTTATGGCATGCAGATGTTGTTGTGCAATTTAAAAAGTTAATGAAGTCAAGCGCCTGATTTTATTAAAGATGAAGTGGATATAATCCACACAGGGACCGAACCGAAGTTTCTATTCATTTATTGAAGCTGCAAAAGTTTTTTTGAGTTGTTGAAACATGATGCAATGGACTTTTAGCTCCCTCTGTGCGTTTGCTTCTCTGAAGTTTTAATCCATTATGCTAGCGACGAGGGCTGATGGTGTCTTCTTTCGGCAGCAGCGACTTTCATGCAGTAAAGGACAGAACAAGAGCAGAAAGTCCCTACCACTGAAGTTTGTGCTTACACAGGCTGCCTTTGTGGGGCTTTTTTAGAGCTTGTCAGACGTGTCAAGCACAAGCTATGGGGGAAAAAAAATAGTATATTGTTTCCAGCCACTTGGATTCCTTTCCTCCTGACATCTGCCACTCTGGCGAGATGATAAATTCTTGCCTCATTAAGCGTGGGTGTGCGATTACAGACTGACAACACATTAATCACTGGGCTGGGTGGCAGCAGCCCTGCACCACTTACAAGCATTGTTAACCAAACTTTTTCTAATGTGTCACTCTCCTCGCTGACAGCCCATAATCAATCATCCTGATTGGCAGGGCTGATAGATTACACTATTTATACTTTGTGTATTGAAAGCTAGCGTTTCCACCTACTGTCATTGGCGTGACGATGATAGGCCGCGTCGTCCAGATGAATAGCTACATGTTACAGAAGAAAAAATGGAGAAAAGAAAACGTGGGCAGACCACGACGGCGCATTGTGAACTCTGAAACAGACGTCGTCGGGTTCCGCAGTGGGCGGTAGCTGTGGGGGGGGGGGGGGGGGGGGGTAGTCTGTCTGAGTGCGTATTGTTTGCCCCACGCAGTGTAGCTTAAAGGCAGTCTTCATGCCATCACCGAGCTATTGTCATGTTTGTCCCTATCAGTGGCAGGCGGCGCTCTCGCAGGTAAAGCTGCGCTTTGTCTGTGCTGGATTCGGTTTCCCGCTGACCCCGTCAGCGAGGGGAATTTTTTTGGTGTCAGAGCCACTCTTCTGAGAGAATGGGAGTGATTTACACATGTGTAGCAACAAAATGACAAGCCACTACGCTCTGTATGTGTGTACTTGTTGGGGTGCACAGGTCAGCAGGATAATGGATTTCCCTGTTTACTTACAAGGAGCTACAGAACTATCTTACATCGCCGCGCGAGCCCTCCAGCGAGTTTCTTTTTCTTCTTCTGTGAGAGCCAGATGAAATGACACACTGCTGGTAGCCTACAAACATAATAAGGTTATGTTTCTTTTTGTTCATTTTCAGATATATGTCTTTGTCTGACGTTAGGAAATTGAATATGAACCCTTCGTTGAAAAGGTGCCAAGCCTTTGGAGAAAAGCAGGGGGGAAAAAGGAACAGTCCTTCATATTTTTGACAGGCAGTAAATCTAAGACCTTTTCATGAGATGGCTGCTGTCAGGAAATTAGTTAACTAGACCATATTATGGAGAGCCAGGTAATTTACCCTCAGAGATGCAATCGCAAATAACTAGCAGGAGGCCGCATCCCTGACCTGACATTGCTTTGTGTATAATGCAAAATCTGGTGACATGCTCAATGGGTTCTGTCAGCTGCAGGATTGAATCCTCTGCCTACTGCGTCTCAGTTTGGAGCATGCTGGTCAATTATTTCTGAGGCTGTCAGTGCATAGGGAGATGCTGTTATTTAGTATGTGTTAACTCGGCATCATTAAGACACTCAGCTGACAGAGAGTAGCACACCTGAGTGTTATTTATTTTGAGTCCCTCCGACAGGGGTAACCTTCAAACGCGTTGACCTCCTCTTATTTTGCGTTTTGTGAAATCCCGCTCAGTCCGTTGGAAACGGGAGCTGTCGAAGCAACAGAGACTCCAATGGCTGGGAGTTGTTTGATCTAACGTTGGGACAGCGAGAGGAGCTTCGATTTGTTTGCACAGATTGCTCTGATCACATGCTGGTGGTTGAGTGTCTGTCCAGATGCTGCTGTCCACACAAAATCTTTAAAGTGCACGCCGAAATACCATATTATCATAGATTTCAGAAATGCCAGCATTGGTTTTGTTACAGTTAAGATTCAGAAAGACCAAAAAAAAAAAAAAAAAAAAAAAATGCTGTGGCTTTATTCAACCAGAGCTTGACATTCTAGTTATTATATACAAAATGCAGCGACTATGACTTTCAAAGTTTTTAATACATTCTAAAGAAAAATACAGTGGTTAAACGTAATAACACTGAGGAAACTGCATGGACTTTAAGTAGTTAAAACCAATATTTTGTACAGATACAAGCCAACCAGCTTAAATTTAAGACTTATAATATTTTAATATTAAGATGTCAGTTTGGTTAATTTAAGTTATTATTAATGTTTTTTTAATTCTATTAAAAAAGCTAGTGCAAACTGTTGGCTCAATTACGTCTTTAGCACTATTTAGCGATATTACGCACATTTGAATCAATTTGACAGCTGATTTGAGCTGTTTTCTCACACTGTTATACAGTAAAATTAATATAAACGTTTCTAGTTTTTGATTACCCTCTGCATAAATGTAGAATTTTTAAAATAATAACTCCGATATAAGTATGCATTTATTTTCCTTTAAAAAGTCAGTCTTTATATTCTGGCTCTTTTCAAAGCACCACTGCGGATGGCCACTCACACTGAGTCAGGTTCTGCTGGAGATCTTGTTAAAAGAAAGTCTTTCCTTTCCACTGTCACAACATGCATGCTCAGGATGAGGTAAATCAGCTCACACCACATCCTCATGCGGGAGGTCTGTGAATTAATGCAGTTGGCTGAGTTTCCAGAAATGGATATATTTTTTTTTTTTTTTTATCAATTGGTGAAATAGACTAAACGTCACTGCATTACATTTAACTCAATCTGTCTATGTAATTGGACTGAATTGACTATTTTTGTATCGGTTCTGTCTGTGTTGTAAAGTGCTTTGTAATGACACCTGTTGTGAATTGGTGTTGGAAAAATTAGCCAAATTGGATCAATTTGGTTTAGATTTTGATAAAACTCTATGACAGTGGGATCCAAACCTTTTGTCAAGTAGGCCAAAATCATCAAGAGAAAAGTACTTGCGGGTTAAAGGAATATCAAATTTGTTTTAAAATCACAAAAGAAATAATATTGGGAATTTTAAACCTGCTCAACCATAAGGTAAGTATGCAAAATTTTATTTAAACAAAAAGTCAGATGTTTTGTAGGACAGGGGTGTGTAAATTATTGTTAATCCAAAACTAAACAAAAAAAAAAACTTTTTTATGTTTGTCTGATTAGAAGAAAAGTTTAAGAAATTGCTTAGAAGAAGATTTTTTTGCAACAATATAAGCTTTTGAGTAAAAGTCACTAGATAGATATGGTCCTATCTACTATAAAATTAAAGAGAACACAAAAAAGCCTAGCCAAAAAAAGACAAATACTTTGTGTTGAATCTAACATTTTCCATTGTGAGATTTTAAATTGTCAGAAATAGTTTTGCCCTAACTAGAAATAAAGTTTCCATCTGCATCAACCACCGTTCTTAACTTGCAGTGTGGGCCCGCACAAAATCAACGTTTGACATCCCTCCTCTATGACTAACAATCCTCATCAATATTGTGGTAAACTTCACTTAATCTTAAAAATATAAAACATTTTTGGGTCATTGCATTGCTGTGTTATTTTAAAAGCACAGCATCACAAAATGTCAAATGTGTCATTTATCTCTCCGGCGTACTTTACCAAGAGAATGTTCTCATGCATCTATCTCAAAGAGCCTAACAAGGCTGTTGGGAGGCTTTCAGGAGAAGGCTTTCAGGTTCGCTTCTTGAAAAATACAACCTACGTGAGGAGGCCTTGTGCTCAATGCAGTTGTCACGAGTTTGAGTCCCAACCCGGAGACCTTTGTCGCATGTAATTCCCCTTCTCTCTTCATTTCCTGTCTATCACCTGTCAAATTAAGGCCTCTAGAGCCACATAAACATTTATTAAAAAAAATAGACTTTAGCGAAAAAAGTTTCTCTTGCTTGGCTGAATATGTTTGTCTCTCTTGTCTTTGGGGGAGTAGGAGGTGTGTAATTGTGCTCTTGAGCAAAGCACTTAAATACAAGTTGAGATAAGTGTAAAATGTGCTTTGAGTGGTATGACTCAACTGGTGACTTTCAAACAAAACAATGGAAAGCGGTGCGCTCACCAGGTGTTAAACTCAAAAGAAACTCAGCCTTTCCCTTTCTTGTTGCTGTGGTCTGACCGAAGGAAGTCCTGTGGCCTTACTTATAAAACATTGCATAGAATCCATACTAAAGTGTACGTAAAATGAAAATGGCGTATGGCGTAAAAAACTTCCGATTCATAAAACCATGCACACGCACACCAACACGTAAATTACTATTATAGATCACAGCTGTACCCGAAGGTTTGCATACCAGGTTCCACCTTAGGTTCTGCCCACTAAATGCCCAGATTCGACCAATGCATCTGATCAATGCAAAGCACCTCATGAACACATATTAATGTATATTTATGTGAGTCAGCTGATTTTTTTGTGTTTTTTTATAATGGTGCAATAGCAACCATGGGAAAAAATATAAAATATAAATATAAAAAAATATATTATAAAGCACAGAGAGGAGTTTATGAAAAGTGTAAATCAGAAGTAAAAGCGCAAATGTCCACTTTGAAATAATGTGTTTTAAAAGTGAGCTTGATTCCATGTTGCGTGTTGAAACTCCTCTGAAGTTGTGCGTCTAGATCGAGAGAGAGACCAGGAGGAAGCCGATGAAGTGCTCCACAGTTGGTATTAAAGAGCACATCCTGTGGAGTGCGGGTTCGCACTCATCACTGTTGGCTGTAAATTATAGCAGAATGCAATGCTCCAAAGCCCCATATTGGTCAGTTATCATCATTGGCCAAAAAATCTTTGATACTGAAACCGCGTTGCTTCCAAATTCTGCCATTTGCAAAGTCTTCCAACAGTACCAATGCATCCACCACTCAGCATTATGCACGAGTGTGTTTGGCTGTTTACAGATAAGAAAGAAATTGCCTTACACTTTGTCACAATAATCTGTTAATCTGTGGGACATATCACCCTGGTTATCGTCAAGGAGAGGAATGTGATGATAGAAAACCCGATGAAATGTTCTGCATACTTTCATTTAAGATTTAAGTTGGCTTATGGGTATTTATTCATTTATTTGAAATGTCCTTATGCATAGTTGCATGTCACCAGTGCAAGCATGAATAACACTGCAGTTTTGACTGCTTTTGATGAAGTTGATCTATGAATAAATCCTGATATCGAGGGAAATTAATGGCCTGAGAGGAATCGTAATGCAGTTTCACCACTTTACCATTTGCATTGACAATTACCCCTGTCTCCAAAATGAGCTTACACATGTGTCAGAGTTGCCATGAGGACCGCATATTGTGCCATCAAGTTTTGTTTTTTTAATATAAATAGATCACAACTTTTGTGTGGAAAGTAACGTACACAAGCTTCAGACCCCATTTTGTGTGTAAGGTCTTCTTTTTCTAGTGTTTCAATTGCATACACAAAGTAAAAAAGGAAATGTTTTCCAAGCTAACAAACTAAATTATTTGTTTAGTAGGTAAGTGGTTTATTTCATAGTTTTCAGGCGAAACCAAAACTTTTTGTTTCAAATTAATGCATGTTTTATTAATGTCTTTTTGATTTTTAATGGGACTAACTCCTTAAACACGTTTTCCATTTAGTAACATGTGTACAGGCAGCAATTGTACATTCTTATGTTGAAAATTCTGTCTATTTTAAGCTTTACCTGTAAACTAAGTCTCCAAGCGGTAATCTAAACTCAACAATAAATTGACTCATAATTTCTGTATAGTCAAGCTTAAAATATTAACTGTTTTGGAAAACAACACATGATTTTACAGTGCCCCGCTGCATCTTGCAGCACCTCCACCACCACCCAGCCCTGATGGCGAATGGAAAACTTGATAGAGAAAAGCCTCGGGTTCGCTTCTGTGCTGCAGGATGACATGATTAGGAGGTGACAGCCTCTGTAACAACATCTCTACATTTATCTTTTTCTACTGCCTCTCTATCTCTCACTCTCTGTGTCTCTCTCCTTGTCTGCCTCTCTCCTCTCAACAAGTCAGACTACTCTATAATTAATGTCCCTGAGGGCTATCTGCAGGTTATGCAAGGGGTGCGCTGTTGAGACAGGTAGTCTTGACACCTCCAGCTTTGTAGCTTATGCATGTGTGCGGATAGACAGCGGAGGTGGGATAGAGGAGACCATTGATGAGGGCTTGAGCATGCTCAGGTTGGAGGCTAAGATGGGACAAATGCTGTAGGTTTAAGGAAAGCAGTCCTCTCTCTGTGACCTTTCCCCCTGCAATAAAAATTGTCAGGCTTGCACAGGATTGCAAAGTCATTGCTGGAGAACTGACGGCATACTTGTCAAGTACAGTGCTTTGAAAAGAGTGTGTTCACATTGCAAGGTTTCTTTTGTTTCTGCTTTTGTGTCACTCTTAGATGCTTAAGAACATCAAACAAATGTTAATGTCGTACAGAGACAACTTGAATAAGTGCAAAAATTAGTTTTCAAAGGATTTTACTTATCAGAGTAGAAAGCTGTATAAACCAACCTGGCCCTACACGGAAAGTAATTGATCACTAAACCCAGTAAGTGGTTGTACATCAGCTGTGATAATTTAGTCTTTTACATCACAGTAGAGGAACTTTGGTCTACTCGTAGAGTTTGTTTTATTTAGCTGAAAGGGTTTTCGTTGAGACAGTTTTAGGTGCTGCCACAACATTTTAACATTATGTTCAGTCTGGACTTTAATTAGGCCAATCCAAAACCTTTTTTGGCATCATTTGTGACACATTGCTGTGCAGCATCACCCAACATTTATTTTTAAGAATTTCCCCCTAGAGAGCAGAAATTATGGTGCCCAAATTGCAACAAAAGGTTTTGAAGCGGCAAAACATTATCAGACCATCACACTACCACCACTGTTTTGAGTGTAGGTTTGGTGTTCTGTCTCTTAAATTCTATTAGTTTCACACCGTATGCAACAAAATGTTCCTGAATGGTCCCATCAGTCCCCCAGAGTATGTTCCCCAAAGCCTTGGGAAATCATCAGTGTGTTGTTGCAAATACGAGATAGACTATTAGTTGTTGTTTTTTTTTGTCAGAAGTTGGTTTTACGTTGAAACGGTATTCAATCATAAGTGGTGACCATGAGGCAAGTGAGATCTGCAGCGAGTTAGATGTTGTTCTGCATTCTCTTATCACCTCCTTCACAAGCTGTTGATGCGAGCTTTTTCGTGTTTTTTCCAATAGTGTTTAATAGCTCTCACTCTGGTTCACTCGAGTCCCAGAGCCTTAGATATTGCTTTGTAACGCTTTCCAGATGTTTCAGATTTGTTCCTGAATTTCTACGTACAGCAGATTAGTGATGTAAATTGGTTTATTTTGGTTTATTTTACATGTGGAGAAGTTTGTTAGGATAGCTTTTGCCTTAATAAAAGAAATTGCTTAAAAATTTGTGTGTGGTATTAAAATGTGTTTGATGATGACAATCATTTCAAATGACAAACAATTTGTTATTTACACCACTGTATCCTATCTGAAGACAGATAGGTTGTTATAAGGTTGTTGATGAGGTTCAAGACAGGATTAAGAAAAAAATACTGTTTCTTTACACTGAATACCATATTTCAGCTCAAGATTCACAGTACTGGACTATATATGGTCCATTTCATTGTTTTATTTTATTATTAATTTTATCATTTATTTTTAGATTTTTCTGATTTGCTCCCCTATGATTAGCTTTTAATCTATTTGATTTTTGCTGTGGGCAGGATATTGTAGTAGTACAGAAGCTAAAGAGACCTGTGTTAAACTACTGTTTTGCTTCCTGGTCTGGAACCTTAATTTTTAAGCATTTTGGAGAACAAATAAATAAATCCGGCCAGATTCTAAGGAAAAAGAGCAACTCCATCCAAAGTGGGATGGATGCCGTCTCTCCAGGTCAGTCCAGGTTTTCTCAAAAATATTCGTCAATTATCAATGTACCCTCATCATTTTCAGGACACGACCTAGACTGCCAGTGATTGAATGACTGCAAGCAGCTAAACATGTCACCACTGGTCAGAGAAGGGGCCAAAGAAAATGGAGTCGTAATGACACCTCCTTTTTCACCTGCAATCACTCTTCAAATACCAACTCCTCCTTGTGTTCTGCAGAGAGACATTTTCATTCTTTTGGCTTCTCAGGTTTTGAGTAGGAACGGAGAAAAATAGATAAATAAAAGAGATGAAAGATAATCGGCAAGCTAGAGGAAGAAATGGCCAGATGAGATTATTTTGGAAAAGATGAGGACAGAGAGAGATGAGCCTATTTAGAAGTGGAAATATGTGAAATGGGTTTAGCTGCCCAGAGGTGAACATGAAGGCAAATGGGTCAAGTGACACCTAAATAGCATTTTTCTTTCATATGTCGTCGTGGCAGGGCAACGTGTGAAGGATTAGAAAAGTGTACCAGTGGTTAGTACGGTGAAGCAACCTCATTCATGTCATGTCATTTTAACTTCTACCTACAAATGAATTATCATCCTTCTAAGAATATTATTTGCTAAACACATCAATGGTCCAAACTCTTAGTTACTCAATGTTTTATTTTGTAAAACACACAATATTAAAATTTCAGTCTGGTATTTTTTTAGTTTTGACCATCATGTTATTTGCGTCTTATGTTTTTATAAAAGGTGTTCTGACTTCTTAGAGTTTAATTTTCTTTCCATGTGCATTCAGTTGAAAGCTAATAGATTCATATTATTTCTTGCAAGACTACAATGAAATGTACCGTGCTAAATATACTGTATCAGGACCAATGAGCTGTAGAGGGCTGTAATGAGATCTCCTGTGGGATGACCTGCAAGTCTTGATCATTGAAACATATTTTATTTCAAGGATGACTTTTCCAGACAGTGTGGAACAAAGGTTTGTCATTTCATCGAGTCTTTAAAGGTGAATACAGGACGTGTTGCATTGTTGTGGCTGGCAGTGAAGGCTATTCTGCCAGACAAAGAACCATTTTTCTCCTTTTGTTCTTTTGTCTTCTACCCAAATTGCAGACAAACAAACAGTGTTAAACTTGCAGCAGAACCATACTTGTGCTTTAAATATCTAACTTAATTTTGTTAAGCCGTACAACCGCAACCCATTGCCTGTACAGTTAATGTTGTATTACATTAAGTAGCAGCAGACCCTGCCTCCCACAACTCGGCCTCTTCTACCACCCCAACAGTACCACCACTGACAGGCACACACACAAAAGAAATTTGGAGTTATAGCTGAGGGCTTTTTAAGTCCTAGCTAAAGCAGCGCTGATATTTCACTAAGTTGACCACTTAAGTTTGGAGTGAATCTGGGGGCACAACCGCACAGTCTGCCTACTGACATTTCACAAATGCTAATATTAGTTATCAGTACATAGTAGACCAAGCCAAAATTCAGGGAATGAAGAATCAACATGATCAGCAAGCTGACGACCTTTCAGTTTCAATCAACACGTGTTTGATAAATATATGAACAACACGGAAGCAATCTGTTTTATCAAGACCAAATACTCCTCTGTAGAAAAGTGACACCAGCAAAAAAACACCTAAAAAAAACAGTTTACTCAACAAAGATACTTAACTTGATCCATCTCTCCATTTGAATCCATCAATAATCAATTTGTATTTGTGACATAAAATTGCCAATGTGATTGTTCCTTTATGACACACCTTTTGTTTTTGTTTTTTTTGTTTTTTTGTTTTTTTTGCAGCTTTAGTTGAACTACAAATAATCCCAGTCTTTCCAGTTTACACATCCGTCTTAGTCCTGACATTACCTATAGCAGGAGAACCTTCATACAAAATCTGAGGCAAACTGAGATGGTGAGCCAAGATCATCCTTTCAAATTGCTGACCCAAAAACTGCTAACAGGTTCAGGACTGAAATTTTTTTGTAATATTACAACATATGGTTTTAAGATTTTGTGATCTTAAAAAGAGGAAAAATGTAATTATCCACAATGATTCCACTCTAGGTCCTGTTTTACTCAAAGGTCAGTGGGGAAAAAAAATCTGGTTCTGTACGTGACAAGTGGTTCTGATGTTCCTCTGCAGCTTAAGAACAGTGGACCAGTCACAGCAAGTGGCACTATGGCGCTATGGAGCTTTAGTCACATGAATCCATGATTGTTTTAAATCAAAAGTGTGTGAAAGGTGCTTAAAAGCAGCTAAGTGGGCCATTTTATTGTGTGTTGCTGTGATAATGCCGTCAGCAACCTTCACGGTTATACACCACTTCCTACATCTCTGCTCACTTACTGGCTGCAACGGTTTACAGACGTTTGAGACTAAGGGTAATGTGAGAGGGTAGCTGAACTGCAGCTGCTCTGACTTTTATCCCACTAAAGAAGCGTGAGGAGCAGCATGTCCATCCTATATTTTCCCTTGCAGCAGAGGAATATTGAAGCAGCCATCAGATCAGATGAACTCACTTCCTGTCTGACTCATCAAATTTCAGGACAACCGGGTGCTTTTGTCAGTCGAATTCCAGACATCTTCCTCCTTTCTCTATGGAAGGCCTTTCAAAGATAATGCCATAGGACTTTTCCTCCTCGCAAAACAAAAGTGTCATTGAAGCAGAGACGGATAACTTATTCTAATGGTGTATGGTGCATGATTCATGAGACGTCAGTCAGATCAGAATATTGAAGCCTGAAAGAGGTGTGCAATGTTGATGCTCCGTTCATGATGTCAGCTCATCTCTACAGCTTGTCTCATAGTGCCCTCTGTCATAGATGTCAGTCTTCCTTGACACCTGTCTGCCCTCTCCTCTTATCTGACTGTCCCAGCTTCCTCTCTGTGGGGTGGAACCGTTTGCTTTTGGAATTTTGTTTATAGGGGGATGGAATATGCCGCTGCTCCAGGCCACATCTAGTCTTTCAGCCCATCACACCGAAACATGACTTTCTTCCCCGCTCTTTGGTGGTGAGATGTGCTGTTTCTCTTGTCCCTGGGGGGAGTCAGGATTTTTTGCTTTGCTCTCTCCTTGAACTTCTCTTCAAGACAGCAGATCGATATTGTGAGAGCATGCAAACGCTACCTGCTCTGGGCCGTCTTTTCACAAATGTGTAATTTTGCGCTGATGTGGTGTGAGATTATAAACGCAAACACTTCAAAAGCAGTGAAATTTTAGGTGAATGCAGATTTCCTTACATATAAAATGAGTCTTTGAATGGCAATTTAGGATTGGTGCAACAACAATGGGAATTATCTCTTTTAGAAATGGACAAATTACAGGTTAAAGCAGTTCAGTCGCAATACGATCCCTCACCAACTGTTTTAATTTCCTTTAATTAGCTGTAAGTAATACTAGGGTAATGTATGTTGTTACAATCTGTAATTATAAGAATTACATTTTAGTATTTAACTTAAAACCTTAAAATAAGACTGATTTTCCTTCAAATGAGAACAATATAAAACCATGCACCAACAGCTTGTAGCATATAATCATGACACAAGATGCAATTATGTTGCTTACTTTAGCTATATTAGGCTAAATACTCATCTGTTATCATTTGCTATACAATATCTGTAAACTAAATTGGAATTTAGTACCCTGGGAAGGAAGTATGTCTATTTAATTGTGTCATGACAACACCCACAACCGCAGGCCCACAACATGTGTCATATATATTCAAGGTTAACCATTGCTTCCAATACGCTTTCTGGGTTGTCTGCCATTAGCCATTGAAGGCTTTGGTACTCCACCCAGCAGACTGGTTCCTAGATTTACCATTCTAATTTTTAGGGTTAGGAGTTCTACATCTTTTAACTTTTCTCTTGGATTTAGTTTTCCAATTGTTGTGCAATTGTTTTCAGTGAATATAATCGTGTGATGAGGCTTATTTGTCAAATTAAAAGTATCAAAATAACAAAGTATCAAACACACTTTTCACTAAGCCCACATTTCTGTATTAAACAGGTTTTTGCATTGATGTGATGTAATATAAGTGGAAAATCATGAAAATGGTTAGAAATAAAACCTTGAGAACATAGGTCTGTGTATAAATGATCTATATAATGTGTTTGACTTGTTAATTGAGTCACTAAAATAAATAAACCTTTAAGAATATATATTTTGTTCAATAGATCTGCACCAGTGCATCTCAATAAATTGGAATATCATCAGAAAGTTGATAATATTTTTTGGAATTATATCCAAAATGAGAAGCTCATGATATGGTTTCAGTAGTCATATTATGTATATTTTAAAAAGTCCTACTGAGAAGTGTGTCCTTGTACTGTACAGTGTAAGTACTGGGTGCTTGGTCGGAACGGGACATAGAGGAGATCAGACAGTGGATCTGCTGAGGTCTTAAGGAAGCCCAGGTTGCTTTAGTCGCAGCCTTGATCTCATCTGAATTGTTGTCTATCATGTCTCATCTTCCTACTAACATTGCCCCATAGATTTTCTTTGAGGAACAGTGGCGATTGGTGATAAAACATTTGGAGGGGTACACAAGATGTTCGGGTTTACAGTACAATAAAATCTACTTAAAAATAAATATGTCCACAATCAATCAATCATTGAGTTGTATAGCCCTTTCCACAGCCACAATCATGGAGACCGAAGTGCTTACCAGAATCAATATATAACAACAAAAACACACAAGGAGATAAAAGGAAACATCAAGCAGTTTAAAAACAAGGCAGATTAAACATAGATAATAGATAAAACCAAGTGGATGCAATCAGAAGTGCCACCACATTTTTTGTAATGAAAGCCTGCCTGATTAAAAAAGTCTTGAGCATTGATTTTAAAAGACAAAGTTCAGTTATTGATCAAACATCAAGTGGAAGCTGATTCCAGAATCAAAGTGCGGCCCCAGAAAAAGCTTGGTCACGCCTAAGTCTGTGTTTTGTCCCTGAAATGGTTTGTAAATGTTGACTGTCCGACCTCAAAGAAATGGTTCAAGAACCTGGTGCGCCATTGGGACTGTTAAAAACAAAAGTTTAAAATATATCCTTTAATAGACCGGAAGACAGTTTAGTGACCATAGCCACTTGGCTGCTGCTAGATTTTTATGTCTGGTCGGTCTGGTCTAAAATCCATTATCTGCTTTATTTTCCCCCAGCAACAGCCTCGTAAAATTATTATTTTGTAAATAAATTACCAAAAGTTCTTTCACTGCACCCATTCTTTCCTGTCCTGTTTTGTCGTTGTTGTCTTGGCTCTTCTGTGTACATCCGTATGTTTAAGAGCAATTTGCGCCCACACATCTTATCTACCAGGGGTGTGACTTTGATTGACAGGCTTCAAGCACTAATCTGAATGACACAAAAAGTGCTGATTGGTCACGGACACAGAGCTGCACCTCAAGGAGAATATTTAAGACCAGCAGGAAGTCACATGGCAGCTAAAAGGTTAGAGATACATACACATTTGTCTGGTGTCCCTCGGCCTCAAAAAATATAATTTGCCCGAAAAACGTCAAATAAACCCAAATTAGAATGGCAATGCTGAAAAATCAAAAGTCACACATGTTTTATAAGAGAACAGATCTGACTATTACTTTTTATTTTGTAATATATTTTTAGTGTTTTACACCTTTATCCCGCTATTTTGATGGGAGCACTCCCTATTGTTATGGTTCTACTGATGAGGAGAGTTTGATGGCGAATCAAACATTGATCCAATCATTAAAGAGCAGATGTTGGTGGTTTTGGCAGTGTGTGCTAGTCCTAAGTCCTGTGGGGCTGAGCAACAGTCCAATAATTTTTCTTCTTTCCCCAGATGAGACACTTTTGATGTTGTCTCAGCTTTAGGAGCTGCTTAACCTAACATATGTAACAGTTGTAGCCCATTTCCTGTATCCTTGTGTGTGGTGGCCAACAAAGAATCTGACTAATGAACTGCTTGAAACATGCCTTTAATATCTGTAAATAAACTCCTTAAAAGTGGCATGTGATTATTTTAAATCCTTCCTTTTTACATTCAGATCATTCAGTCGAGGTCTATATAAAGTGGAACTGGAATGCTTTGGTCTGAATTCCTCATTATTGTTGCTTCACAGACTCCATTTACTCCTGCTCTGAGGTTCGTCTGAGAGCGACTCATTTTAGTGCTGTCTCTTTAAATGCAAAGGAAGCCGTCCTGCAGGTTGGAGAGCGTTCCACTCTACCCCATTTGGCCATTTTAGCTGGAGGGTGGTGTAATGAATTATGTGGGTTAATACACCCAACAACTAACATTTTCACTTATCCACTTGTAGCATTGCAGAATTGGTTAGCCGGACTTCCATGACTTTCTTTAGCAGTTCTGCGGCAAATACTGTGACATGATTGTTCAATAAACGTAATAGGGAATAGAGAGAACTGCACTGCTTTAAAATATGACTTAAAAATATATAAAGATATCTATACAGCACCTGGACAGACTACATTTAAATTGTATGCATTCCTAGAGGCTCCAAGTACTCAAAAAAATGTATTTGAAGGAACTATACCAGATCCCGCTCAAATTCGAACTGCGAGTGAAGAGAATAGTTATTTTGAATTGTGAGCCCCGCCCCCAAATGCCATTTTCCCATTGAGAAGCCCTCCTTTTATCCCTCCTGGTATCCTCCTAGTCAACATGCCTGAGATTAGACACATGCGTCAAGATTTTGCACAGTCCTCTGGAGGACACCGGGCTTCATCAAGGGAATTTCTTTGTTTTCTTTGACATAAATAAAACTTACTAATATTCTTTGGCTTTTATCACTTGCAAGATATTGTTTTTGTTTTAAACTGGTTTTATTGTTTCTTTTAAGTGCTTTTATGCATTATCATTTTATTTTTGTTTTTTAATGGATGCGTTTTAGTTTGTAGCTACATACAGAAAGTTTTTTTTTCAGCCGCTAGTTGTTTTTAAGCACTTTATAAATAAAGATGGTATAGTAGCCTATATAAGGCTACATCTAGGGTAAATTATATTTTCCTACGTGAATGGTCGACACTTACATGCATGCTGTGCTGTTATATTTACATAGCCTGTTGTGCTGCTAAGCAGCCTCCACACCTCATTGTGCCATTGGCAGAGAAAGTTGTCCCAAATTGACCCCATTTTGCTGCTTATTTCTACTAAAAAAGCTTGGACTGACTCGATCGCGCAATCAATTGTTATCCCTGTGGCTTACACATCTTATTCTACCACACCTTTTGTCTTTCCACTGAACTTTCCATTATTATGCTTAGATACAGCAATATGTGAACAGCTCGTTTTTACCCATGTTCTGTTGTGAATTATCCTCCTTTCAGAGGGTCTCAGCAGGACAACTGTCCCGTCAGCAGTCATTCCTGTACTTGTACAGGCCCAAAAATGGCTGAATCATAATATTTGTGTTTTTAAAACCTTTTTTATTGTTATTTCATATTCAAAGTTTTTGAAAAACTGTTGTTTTGTGATTGTTTTTGAAAACCCAAAGTTCAAAGATTTGCACAAATAAAT
Organism: Fundulus heteroclitus; assembly: GCF_011125445.2. NCBI lineage: Eukaryota > Metazoa > Chordata > Actinopteri > Cyprinodontiformes > Fundulidae > Fundulus > Fundulus heteroclitus. Next base: position 25,020,902 of record NC_046382.1, on the reverse strand, counting down.
ATTCACCTCACCCTATATTAAGTGAAATATTTCACTTAATATCAGCGATTTTGTTTTTGGTCAGAATTACTAAACCACGTGTAAACTTTTTCTGTAATATTCTAAATTATTGAGATGTACCTGCGTATTAGTACCTCAGATAACCCCAAGCTATGACAGCAGTACCTTAAGCTCACACTTACACAGGAGCTGTTTTTGTCAGGCCAATGTGTGCGGGTTGCATATGTTTTCTTTTATTTCTTTGTCTCTTACAGCATGGAATTAATACTGCATCAGCTGTTTACACAACTGCTCGCGTAGCACATACACAGGCACGTTAGTCAGACAAGTACAGAAGCTCAATTGCACAGAAGCAAACACTCATTTTTGCACACAAAAACACTCACACACCTAAAGAGGGGGCTGTGCCTCCGGGGGCCACGTCAGTTACCTGCTGACACACAGGCTAGTGATTGATGAGACGCCGGGGGCGCTGGAGTAGACTTTGTCAGCTGCTCATAATTTATACATCTTATCTCCATCAGAAGAAAAGACAGAGTGCCGCGTTGTGTATATGAAGATGAAAACACTGGGCTTGTTTAGGCAGCAGTGACAGGGTAGCTGCTAGCTGTTAGTTGTGGCTCAGAATGAAAACTCAGATTACTATCTGTTGGTTTTCTCACCGGATTCCTCTGTGGCTACAGACTTCACTCTGTACCTGAGACGAACGCTCTGACTGTCAGTCATTTCCACTGACTTTCTTGTCTCTCTTTCCTTTTCCTCACACTTTGTGTTTCACTTTTCTGTCTCACTCTTCTGTGTCTCTGTTTTTCCTCTTTGACCCTTTCTTTTTGTTGTCTCTCGTCTCTGTCCATCGTCTGCCACATTCTCAGAACGGACAGGCCAATCTTCTACTGAAAGCCTTCAGTCGTCTCATAGGCCAGAGGTCAAACCAGTGGAACGGTTTGAATTCAACAATTAGACTTGTTAGTGTCATGGTAAAATAAGTTGGTATGTTAAAGCAGTTGGTACTTACTATTCTTTTAATGAATGATTGAACTGTCTTTTATTTATTTATATATACTTAACTTGCACTTAAGCTATAAAATTGGGACTGTTTGCATTAAAATTGCTTCCATTTACGAGCTAGCATCTTTTTTGACACCTTAACAAAATATAGGTTATGCTCTTAGGTCAAAATAAAACAAAATTCCAGTGCCGTCCTATAGCAGGAGTGCAACATTCACTGCATGAGGAGGCCTGATTACAGATTCTTATTTTCTTGCCTTGAGCAACTCTCTGAATGAGGTACAATGGCGCTTGTGGCATTATTGGGCGATTGCAGAGTGAACAAAAACAATTGTTATGCTAACAAACCCATAGTTATGTTTAACTTGGCAAGCTGATAGCAGCTAAAGCTAGCAGACATCAGAGCTTATTTAAGCAGACTTTTAGTCATTTTGGTGCGTTGAGCGAATCGGAAAACACAAACGTTAATGTCTCATCAGTGTTGAAAAACCGTCATAGAAATAAAGGTTGTCATAACCTTAAAACACAATCCAAAAGCACATTAACAGGCTGAAAAGAGCACTAGTAGGTGGCTTGGCCTGCTAGCTCCAGGTTTTAACCTCAGTTCAACCATAAAACAAAGTGAAAATACATCAAGATTAACTTTACCTGATTTTTTTTGGCATCCGGGCACTCTGGGTAAGCTGTACCGTTTCGCCGGTGGGGCTGCGGTCGGGCCTGTCCTAGCATTGTGCCCAGACCCAGCTGCAGACACATATTAAAGGGGGGCATTCCATTTTTCAGAGGGCACATTTTAAAGCAAACATTTTATTTGCTTCAGGATGAACAGTGGTTCTGCGACCACTCCTACAGTTCTGAGGGAAAAAAAAAATATCTCAATCAAATCCCCAAATCTAAAAAAGAGAAGTGTCACCTTCCAGCTTTTCTAGATTTTCAGGTCTCCGCCCAGTTGGTCTTCTTTTGAACACGTAGTGCTTGAAAAATAGCTTTGACCGGGGTGTTAAAATTTGGACTGCTTTTCACATCAATGAGTTTTTTGAAAGAATTAATAAATTAAATATGTGCAATCTGTCAAACCTGCCTCCTGACTTGTACAAAAAGTTTTTGTACAAGTCAGGAGGCATCCTGCTGTGAGGGCAGTCGTAGGAAGCTCCTACTGTCTCATATTTCTTATGGATATCATATTAAAGTCTGATATTCCTCATAGCTGAGGCAACACAAATTGTTTACTAGTCTTCAGTTTAACTTGTTGTCCACAAAAATACCTCACAAATATTGTCATTTTTTAAATTTTCCATAATTCGGCAAAAAAAGTCTTGTGACTTGTCAGTCTGGTTGTTTTTGCTATTTTCACTATAAAACATAAAAAACCTGCTAAAACATTTATTCTTGCACCAGCTGACTTAATTTGCCTTTTTTCTGTGTAGAAGGCCTCGGCTGGCTGAAGTTCATCCCAACTGACATCAGCTAGGAAAACGCAGCTTATCGTAAAAGTGCTTTTCATACAACTGAATTTACTCACTGAGATTGAAAACAATTGGTGCTCACATTCACATTTATTTCTCAACAGTTAACTTATTGGTTCCGGCAGCCCACATAGAAAAAAAAATTACACAAACATGGATTTCCATGTATAGTGCACATTTTAAAGCAATCATTACATTTTATTATCCATGGCATTATGACAAGCTTAATACCAATTGCTATATCTGATAATTAAATAACTAAATCTTTCTGTCTGCTGATATGTACATGATACAATTGTGTGATCCTTCATAAAAAGAAATATCTTTCTATTGGTTTGATAATACTACTATTTTTAAGCACTTCAGTTCTTATGTTTTCTATGTTTGATCAGTCCTTGGTCTCCTCCAAAGCTCTATTTAATAGATGATTAAAGGATCAGAATGTAAGTAGAACATGCTGTCCTTCTTTAGAAAAAACAAATAGCGTCTTTGTTTTTTACCTACTGAGAATTTTATTTTTATTTCCCTGTGGTTCAAGTCAAAGCACGGAGAAACGTTTTACTGATCCCGCATAGCTTGTCGGTGGTAAACAAATCTGACTTTGGTTGCCCTGTACACTCGCTGTTTGATATTGCCTTAATAAAAGTAAAAAGGAAGTTTATCAATGAGGCGAACTTCACCTGGATCTTCTCCAAATGTCTCTCTGCCTGCTTTGTTCCCTCAGATTGTGTTCAGATGTTTTTCAGAGTGTCAGTTAACTACTGCACCAGCAAAACAACTTTGATTCCATAACCCCTTCCCACTATTGATCTCGCCTTGTAGATAAAAGACTACTCCCTCTGAAATCATGCATTTTTCATTGTGGTATCAATGGCAGGCCTTGCATTTTGCATTCCACTTAGCTTAAAGCTATACTCACTGATGCTGTCTGTTTTGCTCTATTGATTTACAGGGTTTGCAACATGTATATTTGAGATATCTCTCCCTTGGTATCATTTCACATTATCTGTGAAAAGCCACACAGAGTGAAGCAATTTAGAAAAATAAAATTTTGGTGAGGATTGCTTTTTTATTTTTTTTTTATTTTGCGTTGCGTTAAATATTCAAACAGACACAAATTGAGAAAGTGTTTCTTCTAAGGAGGCTTTTGCAACCCTGTAGATATATCCTAAATGTACCAAATCTGTAATGTTATAGTTGTATGTGTTAATTCTGCCTTGTGAAATCTTGACAGCGCATATTTTCGGTTTAACTATAATACAAATACAACAAAAGCCCCACATAGACAGTAAAGTTTTAAAGGCTGGCACCAACAGGATTTTACACTCTGAAATAAATCTACAGAACTAATTGTTCAGTACGTATTTTAACTGCTGTACATCAAAAGATAAACATTGTAGTGCCGACTCTTGACAAATGTTTAACTACAGTTTCAATCAGTGAGAGAGTTATTCTCTCTAATTGAATTTTAAAAATATTAAAAATATTGTCCAAGGGGCTAAAAGAACTAGTCAAAAAAGTGACCATCAGAATCTCAGTGGCATGGTTTGGCAGCCCAAAGACTGCCATGATGTAATTGGAGAGAAAACATATATGGGAGCAAATAACCCCCTGTCAGGGGCATTAAAAGGAGATGTCCTGATGACTGAGAGCCATGCTAGAAGAGCAGAGGAAAAATGGGGGGTACAAATAAGGCTGATCGAATGGAAAAACATGCTGGAAGCAGCAGCAACTACAAATATTCTCAATAATTGTTGACTTGTAGTGGAATAATGGCCCTATGTGTATTTGTGAAACTCTTCCTCCAGAGAAAACTCGATATTTGTTCCTATGCACTGTCATTGTTTGATTGATTTGTCATGCCTACCTTAATAGATATAATTTGAAAATACTAAAGGGTAACATGAGCAATCTTGATGCTTCCAGGTCCCTATTACTATCGAAAGGAATGTAGGCAGGTGAAGGAAGCAGAAAAATATAGCTCCCTGACAAAATTCAAAGGTGAGACGTTCAAGGGGAACAGGCATAGAAAACATCATTATTTGAAAACAAATGGCTCTAAAAAGTAGAAAGTGACACTGCTGACTTTCTGAATGACTAATTTGTTAGGAAATTACTAATTAGATGTCAGTTTTGGCATTTGGCCAAAAATTTCAACCCTGAATATAATGCACTGTTTGAAAACAAGCAGATTCCTATGTAGATTTGAAGACTTCTTACATGCTCTCCTGTGGCGATGCGCTATCAAACTTGTGCATGCTGGCAATAGCTTGAACTTCTCACAATAATTACATTTGCTTAGCCTCTTTGTTGGGCTCCATTTCCACTCATCTCTGATGTCTGCATTGCTCAATCATTAGTTCTTCCTCTGAGGCTTTGTTGCCGGACCCTTGCTGTACAACTGAGTGGCAAAATGTTAATGAGGATATCCCAAATGAGTCATAAGGTTGCTTAAATAAAGTCTTCATAAGCCGTCACTTGAAATTCAGGAATGTATTGGTGTGTTTCCACATATCTTGCCACTCTGCCACAGTTCTTGTTTCCATCGAAGGACAGGGCTTGTCTTGTTGTGTTTTAATTTTTTATTGTGCCTAGGCAGCTTTTTCAGGCAGGCTTTTGTCTGTGTTTGAGATTGCTGCTCCAGCTCAGTGGCCCCTCTCATTAATCATTCGGTCAGTCTATTTATAATGTGGCAGCCACGCCGCCACCTTGGTTGCCATTGGCTTTTGTCAGCGCGGCACTCTTTTCTGTGGCAGGGAAAAACCTAATTATTAACTGTTAAGATGGCAGCCAGCAATAAGGGCCGCATAGGAGCATGGCGACATGGCTGGCTGACAGTCAGACTGAAGTGATTGCCTACCGACCAACGGGATGTTGTATGATTCTTTTTAATTTTGAGTGACATTTGGCATCTGCACTGTATACTTTTTAAATATTTTTTTTTTATCTAATTTTCCTTAGAAATGAATCATGCAACAACATCCATTTTTATTCCTAAAACAATCATCATATGTATACAATGAACACATTGTATTCAGGTAAATGGGGTTTTAAGAGTTTGATGAAAATTTGAGGTTTAATAATGTGCACACGTTTGCAGCAGCCACGCTGTTTCTCCAGTACCGTATTTTTCGGACTTTAAATTACACTTTTACACTTTTTTTTTTTTTTCACAGTTTGGCCGATGCTGAGATTTATAGTCAGGTGTGACTTATATATCAATTTTAAATAGTAATTCATATTAACCAACATGAACCAAGGTGTAAACATGACTGTTTATAGCCACAACAGGGCTCTGTAGGCCTGTGAAAACTATATGCTCCTCTTGTACCACTTAAAAATGAAACATTAACTTTTTGTGTTCAGTAACATTAAGACTGAACACATGTTTGTATGTTATTTCCCTGTTCCAGCTCTGCTGCAATGAAACTTGTTTTTAATTACTTTTTGATATAGCCTCAAATAGTTTATTAATATGATCACAATTAATGATTAGTCTTCTGTGATTTCTTTTAGTTTAGTTCATTCATGATTCAGTTACTTACACTGTAGCTTGAAGGGCCCAGACCGTGACAGAACCCTGTTATTGGGCTGTCTGTGACGCTAACAAACAGCTTGCGCTAGCTTACAGGTTGTCTGGGCATTTTACAGTTTACATCTTCAGTGATACACATGAGCTTTATGTTCTCAAATATCCGTGTCGTACTGTTAGCTTAGCATGTAGCACCGTTACGCTCATGGTACAATTTCAGAGTAATTTTGACAACTATCAGAGTAACGGGCCGTTACACTGAAATGCCCTGATGAGAACTTTCTGGGTTGGAGTTGTTGGTTTGTTATGCTAATTTACTCCATTCATTCTCCCAGGTATATTCCACGTTATTCAGACGGTTGTGGATGCAGTTGTGTAATTAAATAAAATGCCTTACCAGATTAAATGTCAGTTTGTAGTCTTTGATTGTGTGAAATAAATTTCTAAATAAATGTGTATAGTCCGGTGCAACGGATAGTATGGTGTGACTTATATATGTTTTTTTCTTCTTTTAAAAAAAAACAAAAAACATTTGCAGCAAATAATTAAATGGACCACCAAGATTAAGGGTACAGTTTGGCTTGAAGTGAGGAAATGGGGTACTGCCCTAAAGGCATGTTGTGGCTTCAGTTGTTGTTGTTTTTTTTTTTGTCAGATAATCTGTTAAGGAATAAAGAAAATCAGATCAGAAAAACGTAATAACTCAAAAGCATTTTAAACAAAACATCAGGATATGTGAAGGGGAAAATAAACCCCATGTAGTTATTTGGTAAAGACAGCGAGATCAGCCTTTGGGCTCCATTAGTTTGGCTTCACAGCTATGGTTAATGCTGTCTCGGTTGCTATGCAGCAGAGGTTACCTTAACTAAGGGTGTGGACAGCCAGTGAAAGCTAGAGCGTCCAAATTCACAGCCGATGTCTTCTGGTCTTAGCTTTTCAGAGGTCGAAGTAGGACCCCGGTCTAAGTGGGCCGGGTCCTAGGAAGGTTGCAGCCCCTGAACAATCATGGTGGAGGCAACGTGAAGCGGTCTAAACAGAGTCTGGTGTGGGATTATTTTACACTGATGACAGAAAAGTTGATAGAAAAAGACATAATGCCAAAAGCGCAATGGGGTACCGCGCGCGAGCTATTTTTAGAAACAAAACGTCACGATGACGTCACATCACGTGGTACGCAGTGGGGCAAACTCCGGAAACCCGCCGCTGTTTCGCTGTAAAAGAGACGTGCGTTAGCCTAGGTTTTACTCGGTAAACGACTGCTTTTTCCAAATCTAAGACCATGGTTTTTAAACATTGTTGCTATGGAACGTGCAACAGCGACTCGAGTTACGCTGATCGGCCACATATGAAGGATGTTTTCTTCAAGACTGCCAAGGAGAAATGTGTGCGCTGGGACCGGGGCGGTCGGCCTACACAACAGTTCAACCCGGAAAAAGTTACCAAATTCAAGTACATATGTAGCAAGCATTTTGTCGGAGGAAAGGGCACAACCGAAGAACATCCTGACCCAATTCCAGCGACATCAAGTCAAGATAAGAGTATTTTGGTGGCCGACATGTTAATAAAGTAGCGCCTGCTACCATGACAGCATATAGGCTATCATGGTAGCAGGCGCTAACATGATAGCCTGCTACCAGGATAGCTTACTCAAAAAACATTTGAAATGAGACAAACATTAAACATATACCCATTCCTGGACGGTGATTGCAAACAACAACAAAAAAAACAGCCGACGCTGCCATGATCGCCGTGCAGGAAAAAAAAAACAAAGCTTACCGTTTATCAACTCGGCCAGTTTTCCAGTCTTTTTAAGCCCTCGAACCTCAAGCCATCGTTTGAGCTGAAGGTTGGTGTGTTCTTCGACAGTGCGACCAGTAAACCGTGCGCCTGGGACATCGTCTTGGGAAAGTTTAACGGCTGTAAAGTTGGTCATATCGCTGGTTCTGTTGCGCTTGTAATAGCTGGGTTATCCGTGCGTTCTCTCCTGTGTGCCCTACCTAAGCGGCAAAAGGGGCGTTGCTCTTGAGACGGTGACGTCACGTGCGCGGTACCCCATTGGCGGTGAGGGCTTCCATGGGAATTATTAGTGTTTCCTATATTTTATTCTATTCAGCTTATTTGTTTCCATTCAGTAACCTAATAGGTTCCTGTTTTGTTATATTTTATAAATTTGTCCAAATTTAATATGTGAGAAAACCACAATGTTTGTGTATTCAGTCAATATTTTAATACAGGTTGCACAATAAACTGCATTGTATCAGCATATTGTAAAATAAATAGCCCCTCGTGTTATGGAAAGACTCTTGATAAAAGAGAAAAGTTTTTTTTTTAAGAAAATGGCCACTTATCAATTAATTGTGAGTCGATCAATAAGATCAAACAACTTTAGATTAACTCATTATTTAATAATATGCATCTCTAGTGCTTGTAAATTACTTTTTATTATGTCTGGAAATCTGTCCATATTTGTTTTATTTGTTTTTCTACTGAGAACCCAAAGTGCTGGCACACAACTTATGGAAATGTTGGAGGCTTCGTCAATTCTTTTGCAACAGTGTTGTTGGCCAAACCAACAACATCTTCATTAGCTGACTCTGACAAGACAACACATAAACTACTCGTACTACTTCCTTTCTCAATTCAAAACATTTATCTGAAACATTAATATAGATCTTCAATGTTCAAGCACCATCCTTCAAATATGAGGATTATAACACCTTACATTTATTTTGCTGGATAAAGTCAGATTTTGGCAGCAACTGGGTATTGCTGGATAGTTTTCTGTTTGACAGGAAATACTGCTGCATTTTCATATTTCATTTCAACAACACCTAATGAAATTGCAAAGTGCATATTTTACTTAAAATTGGGCCGGTCTGAAATTTCCAACGGATGTAATATGTAACGTTTTATCTACAGGGTTGTTATTACTAAAAGCCTCCTGAAGAATGACAGTGTTTCACTGTGCACCACCTAGAGGGGGGGGGAGGATGTGAGTCAGACTTTCTCCTCCTACTTCCTCCTTTCCGTGAAGCTTGAGATCCCCCTTCCAAAAATGAAAAGGATCAAGTTGCTGTCACTGTCACAGCACAAACATAAACTTTTCTGGCACCTAATAAATAGGCAGTGTGGCATTGTTCTCAAAGCCAGACAGGTGTGTCTGCCTCAGTGATGATGGATTCCATTATTCTGTATGGAAAGCCTGTTGGCTTTCTTGTCATATGTTGTCACACATTTCTCTCCTGAGAGAGAAAGGTTTGAAAGATGGCCAGAAGTAATTACACAGACGCTTTCCTGATGCCGTCGCCATGTGTTTTCTCCTGCTCATCACCACTAAAGGTAGAAAACAATTCTGTTACCCACAGCTCTATTTCACAAGAAGATGGTGTGTGCAGACATGTTGGTGCTCTGTCGCTCCTCTTGTTGTGGTGATTGCTAGCTCATTAACCCGTCAGCTTTATTTTTCCAAGCTTTGGGAAAGGGCTCGGGGCAATTTTCACTCATCACAAAGGTTGGAGCAGCAATGCCTGATCCAGGCGTGCGGTGATGACATTATTTGCACCTGAATGGCAGGTACATCAACATCTCCTTGTAAACGTATCAAAGGAGAGACAGTGGAGCCTTTGTTCTCCTCACGGCCCACTTGGGTTGCCGACAGCTTGCTGATTGATATTATCATTCTTAATGTCAGTAAATAGTGGCATACCGCATGAAGAATCTGTTTCTTCCCGGTGCTGAAGAGCTCATTTATCTTTCCGCACCTTACTCTTGGCATATGACGAAATTGGAGCCGGAAGTAGTCTTCCATTTTAGTCAGAAAAGGACGTGTGGTTCCTTTCCTTACCATCTCGTAATCTTTGCTCTCTGTCTCCTTTTATCTCCTTGTCTTATTGCTTATTTTGATTTGGAGTGACTGAGACTTTACTCGAAGGAAAGATAGAGCTGAAGTCAGTTTTAATGGGTTAGGACAACTCTTGATTCATTTCTGTCAGAGCCAGGCCTCTTTGTACGTCTTCCATTCTCCTCATCCAAGGAACACTAGCTCACAGTGCCAAAAATGTTGACACCCTTTGAACCTTTTCAGATTTTATCGCATCACAACCTCCAAGGTATTTTATTCTGATTTTATGTAATTGAAAATCACAAAATAGAAATAATGGCAAAATGCAAAAAAAAATATTCATGTTTTATTTGTTGTTTTTTTTGAAAAAATAAATATCGAAAAAGTACATTTGACCAACTTTAACTATTTTTGCCAATATAGAAAATGCTACGTCTGTCGGAAAACTGACACCACACAAGATCTAGACATGCAATTCCTATCATATCAATAGCAGTGGCAGCAACATGCTGTTGGATTGCATTTCTTGAAGAGGGAAAGGAACGCTGATCAGAGTTGATGGGGAGATGGATTTATTTATAAACACGGGCCATCCTGGAGAAACATCTTTAAGAGGCTGCAAAAGACTTGAGACTGGGACAGAGGTTGACCTTTCAGCAGACAATCACCCTACGCATATAGCCATAGCTTCAATGAAATGGTTTAGCTCAAAGCATATTTAAGTGTTGGAATGGATCAGTTAAAAATCCAAACCAAAAGCCAATTGATAATCTATAGAAAAGGGAAAACTGATGTTCAAGGTTGAATCAGCTAAGCTGGTTGCAACAATGTTTTTGAAGACTTGCTCCAGTAGTTGCAGCAAAAGGTGGTTTTACACAATAGCTATGTTTACATGCACAAAATTTCATGATCTGATTGAAATGTATTTGGATTAAAAAAAACAAAGATAATCAGATTCTACTGTTTATATGGGCACACAATCAATCCAATCATGGTGAGCTTTTATATGCACCTGGCTTTATTCAACATAGAACCACTCTGACATGTGCAGTTATCAAAGTTTCCTAAAAACAACAATAACAAAAAAACACAGACGAATAAGTATTTCTTTGCTGAGCAACAAAAAATAGCAAAGCAGCTATGTACGAATTCGTCTTCCGACCGCCCAGGCTGGTCTTGCAACACGTTCTAATTACGGTTAAAACAATACTAAAGAAATATTAAATTTAAGCTCTTTTAATGTTTCAGGAGCACGGCTAGTTTTGCTCCTCAACATATTTCCATCACTCTAAGCAGAAATGCGTCACGTTGACATTGGGCGCACGCTCAGGTCAGCTTACCGCATTCAGAATACCTTGATTCTGACAAGCGTTTACATGCATGCCGATCGGATTGTCAACCGGCATAAACCACCCCTCTCATTCCGAATACAGTTGCATTTCGATTGAGCTTAATCTGATCACAATATTCCAATGGCTGTGTTTGCATGACACATTTTTATTCCAATCAGCCCCTTATTCCAATTACTTTTGTCTATGTAAACGTAGCTAAATACATGCATTTGTGATGATTAGAAACTGCGTGTGGTGTTTTTTTCTGCTTCTTTTTGCGGATAAAGTCAGTGTTTCTCTCGCAGTGATCTTGTGTGTGTGTGTGTGTGTGTGTGTGTGTCCGATCTGATACTCGGATCGGATATCGGCTCCAATATTAACTATTTAGCTGGATTGTATGATTAATCCAGCATTCCAATCCAGTAATTTCTTTTTTATTATCATCATACACATCAATACAGTTACGACGATCAAATCACTTCTATGTTGCAACAGCGGTTACACAAAGCACGCACAGCAGCTAGCGATGAGCAAACACAGAGCAACATGGAGCAAGTGCCGGACTGAGCTGAGTCTGCTATTTGGAAACATTTTAACTTGATACACCAACAAGTCTGACTGCAACATGCAGTATCTGCAATGCATAAGTTGCGAGGGGGGTGATATTAAGTGTGGTAAATTCTAAACCACAATGTTTATTTCAAGCGTTCTAAACATGCCCTATTATATGCAACTTACATTTTGTTTTTCTTATACGTCCTATTTAGATATATTCAAATTTGAGGCTATAACTGTGGAAAGTTAAAGGGGTATAATTAGGTTTGCAAGGCACTGTAACATTAAATAGATACAAGGCTACTTGCGCTCTTCCATGAAATTGTTATTAAAAAAATTACCCTTTTTGAAAATGTACTTGATTAAACCATCAGGAGGCATTTTATAAATGTGCATTGTGCTGTTTTTTTTTTGTTTTTTTTTGTTCCCTTCCTGAGATCCTGAAAATGAACAAGTAAGAAAAAAATAGTTGCAGACAATAAGCCTTCTTAGAACCACACAGTGACCAATAAAGGTCTTGGAGACATCATATTGAAAAGGTTACACACTGACAATGAACAACCCCTACATGGTGGGTACACAACCTCCTCACTACAGCAACAAATGATGGCATTTGGGAGAAAAAAGAAAGACAAAAAGGGTACAGGAGAGACGTCAGTGTATATTTTTCATTTGAATTGTCTGACAAGAAACACAGAAGAATGGGTTAAAATAAGCCACACTTCACAATACGGGTGCATTGAGGTCAGGTTGTTCAGAAAATGAAACGCGCGCACACATAAAAACGCATCTGAGTGCTTCCCTATAAGAGCACAATCAAAGCATGTTTTTCCACCCCTCCCCTCTCCAATCCTAGTCCCCCTCCCCTACCCTTTGCTATTATGTTGACAGATAGCGCTGATATCCTCTGAGCTGGTGATAGATGCATCATATCTTTGGGGGGGAGAAACGGGTTTGTCCTCAGCAGGTGAATATGCGGCTCGCTCATCCTCCGAGCAGACAGACACGCATGACACTTTTCGACACACTCTCCCTGATAGCACTTTGGCATGCAGGCAGAATCAAAGGGGGCATCTTTCACATGCAATTAGAGTGGAAAATAAAGACGATGAAGTGCAGTGTACAAAGGGAAGCTGGGGATCAGAGAGCTGTAATGAAAGGTGATTAGAAGTAGAGGTCCCAGCCAATGAGCTCCAGAGAGCCGGGGAAACAAACTCATCCTGGAAGGGCTCTTTGTTGAGGACACTATTAGACATTATCAAAGCTGATAATGACAGACAGCCTCTGGCAGGCGCAGACATGTCTAGGTCATGTTGGATGTGTGTTTGTGTTTGTGCATAAGTTTTCATGGTCTTGACAGGGGAAAGGAAACTTTGACCCGAAATGAATAATGAAAATAAATTAGACAAATGAGGTAAACAAAGTGAAATTTTTTTCAAATTATACATAGTAATTTTCTTTTTCAAGTCTTCACAAACAAACTGTGACAGGAGGTTTGTCTAATTAACTCGAAACTAGTTGACTGGTTCACATCTTGTGTTACTATGAAAAACCTGTTAAAAAAAACAAACAAAAAAAACCAAACAAAAAAAACATGAATATTCATTACAAGAAAAACAGACACTAATGAATGGGCGCCCGGGTTCGCTTAAGAACATTTGGACACCTCTGCTCACTTGTCTATTACTGTTTACAGTAATAGACAAGTCTAATCATTTTATAACAAAGTGTGTTTCTTCGTTATAAAATGAAGAAACACACATTTCTTTTAATACTTGTAAGAGATTTGTGGTTGCATTCTCCAAATTTCAGTTTCAAATTATAAAAGCAATAGAACAAGATTTTAATCTTGGAAACTGGGATTAATTGTGCTCGGAGCATTATAATACCTCCCTTAGGCCAATATACTATCTGCTAAAACTTTTTGTAGCCTTCTAAAAGCCTTGGAATTCTTGTTGGGGTAATTTAAGCAATTCATCCAACGAAAGTCATGTCGCTTTATGACATTTTGAGGTTTTATTGCAGCTCACGAGAACATTTTCCACAGAAGACAATTAAGACAATGTTCTGCTTGAAGGACTGGCCACAAAGGGGTATGGACAGACCCTCAGCTGCCAATCCTTGGGATACTTCTTTGATTATTTGGAGATGCATTTAGGATGTCTAAGGCTATTCTTGCTTAAATGTTTCATAACATTGTCTTTACTTCAACTGCATCGATTTCAACAATCATTGACTTTACTAACTCTAGCCCAGGTCCTTTGGATCTTGCTTTATGTGCCTTCTTCATTATGTGTCAAACCTTTCTCTGGGTACTGCAATTTCCTCCATAATTTGAAGACATGGTTAATTGGTTAATTGATAGCATTAAATATTGAGACCCTATTGACCTGGTTGTGGATTGTCTACTTGTCCTAAAATTTCCAAAACCCACAGGTGATAGATAGATGGGCAACAGCGTCTCTTCGCCCTACAAACAAAATGTGAATGTTTAGCATGATTTATTTCAGGTATTCCTATTTCTGTACGTCTCTTTTACATGTATGATCTATATTTTAATAAATACAGCATATGTTGCATAGAGAAACCTATTCTCTGGCAAATGTGCACAAATTCACCCGGCACACTGTCACGTTCTCAATGGTTTTCACTTCTACCAGGTTGTTTGCTGTTGGGTACTGTGTAAACGAGTGATAGACATTTGCTTCTCTTCTTTTTGGCTAAAGTGAAGGAAAGCAGACCCATTGCTCTGCTTGGCATTGCGAGCCTTGACTGGTTGTCAGGGTTAGAACTGGTCGGGGGAATGCTAATAGTGCTGTCTGTCTCAGACAAGTACCTTAGACCTTGACTCCCCTAAAAAAAATCAACCAACCTCAAGGGTTTATTTGGAAGTAGGGAGCTAGTGAACCTACATCATTTTCACTCTGTGCCCACTTTTAATATACTCGGGTGGATAATAGATTGATTGCCATCCAAAGTTATGACCTGTAAACAATATTGATACTTAAAAAAAAAAATCCCAAATGAGCAGCAATAATCAGATGCTTCAGTCAAGCAAAGGTCTCATCTAGCGTGAACATCCTTGTCCGGCGTGTAGTAAATGGGTTATTTGGCACTTTAACAAGAAGTTGCAGTTAAGACCAATTCAGTTTGTCAGCAGACTCTACAGGCACACAGGGAATGAGAGGCTTAGCAAAAAAAAAAAAGAAAAAAGCAGGCAGAAGGGGAGCAACGGGGTGACAGAGGAGTCTAAAAGCAGTACTGTAGCTATTACAGGATGCAAAAAAAAAAGTGCTTAATTGGAAATGATTAGGACTCTTGCAAAAGCCGATCAAATCAGGGTTAGGAGAGAAAGCACAATTGTTCCGCATAATCCTGCTTCCCTCTGCTCTTTCATCTGGATGAAGAGTTCCAAAAAGAGGGGATTTGTAAAGGCCAGACCTCCCTGCGCCACAGCCACCGGGCTCAGCTCCATTCTCCAGCATTATCCTTTTCAAATTCACTTCCACACACTGCGTTTCTTTCCCTCCCTTTTATGCACTGATATTCTTCAGTCATCACAAAGTATAATGGAGGTCAGCAAAAAGTCCCTTGTTTAGTGTTTTGCTGTACTGTCAGTATGCTTTGCATTAAGCCGTGGATCATGATGAGAGCTTGTGTGACAGCATGTTTAGAGATTGCACTGCATCGGCCTTCATTATCAGACATCAAAGACGGACACACAAACCCGCAGACAAGCAGGAGGGTGTGCTTCCATGTCTTCCGTATGTATCCATCTTCCAGCAAAAGAAATAAATAAACAAAGGAGAAGGATAGAAGACGGTCTAAAATGAAAGCTAGAGGGGCCCAGAGAGAGTCAAACTGAGACGCACATAAACACTTACACAGGAGGAATCAGCTGTGAGCTGAATGGATTTGAGTTTAAGGAGGGGGAGGGGGAAGGGGGGGGGTACCCTGCCCTTATGCCCTCTCTTTGAAGTGAGGCGCAGGCTGTATGTACAGGCCCCAGAGAGGGGCATGTCTACATCCCCCCCATAGGCTGGCTAAAGGCAGTGGTCCTAGCAGAGTACTGAACATAGAAAAAAGAATAGGGCTTCTTCACTGGTGTAGGTAATGAAAGTGATGGAGCTGCTCAGAGTACTGCGGTGAAAGAGAGCTCAGGTCAGGGTATGGATATGTTTCATATGAGAAGCCGTTAATCTTGTTAAAACCTAATTGGATCATTTTGTTGCAATGTTAAAATTCAACAGTATTTCTAACCAAAACAATGTCTGTCTCGCAAAGTGCTATCTAGTGACGTTTTAGCGGGCGACTTGGTCAGGTGAAGGAAGTCTAAGCTATTATGAGCTCCTGATAAAAAGATGGGTACTTTAAGCTTGGCATCATCTGGTTTTTAAGTTGGAAACTGAGAAAGGAAGTAGTTTGTAAATTGCCGCATTGTGTTGACTGGGTCAGCTAATAAAGACTGCTCCCTTACAAAGCGTGAGAAAAAGCTTCCAACACTTAACATTTCTTTATCACTAACCGTGCCAAATATACATGCACTGTTTAAAAAGATTTTTTTCCTTTCACCGTTTGACTTTAAATCACACTACACCTTTCCTGTCTTAGGTCAGTTTAAAATGCATTTATATTTGCTTAAATCCAAGAATTTCTCAAAATGTTGCTTAAGTTATTTGTCTTTTTGTTCAGGTAAACCCAGTATTTTTTGTCATCCCTTCTTTTGAGCTGGATGCATTGTTCCACTCCATCTTTTCTAGCAATCATCAAATTACTCTAAGTCACCATTAGATGGGATAATGTGCAAATATAACATTGAGTACTTAAAAACAGATGATGAATTTAGTAATTTGTCTTCAGATTTTTGTGAAATAAGGTACTACAAACTCAGCATATATGTGAAAGTTAGTGACTAAATAAAGATTGTATTTGTTTTAAGTGTGATATCATTTACCCATAGCTCGATTAAAGGGATGGAGGAAGAACACAGAGCAGATGATTTCCATCACTGCAATGTCGCACTGTTTCTCTCAGCTGTCCAAGATGCTCATACTCTGTAAACACGCACAAATGCACTTTGACGGGCCATTCCCGGCCTGCGCGCCCGATGCTTGACGCACGGGGCTGGGCTGGGTTGCGAAAAGACGGTGTGAGGTCCTGTCTGGTCTGGGCCACTCTTTGCTTTTGCTCTGGCCTCGGGGAATGTTTGGCATGAGATAAGGCTGTGTTTGAAGAGGAGCACCAGATGCTCGTATATTACAGGTTGTCTTGTCATGCCGGAGATAAAGCCTCAGAGAAGCTCCTGTCGCTGAGCTCTACCACACACAGACACACACTCACAGGGAAGATAAATGTTTACAGGAGGCATTCACCCTTCCACGGTGTTGCGCTGTGGACGGCTGGGCTGTCATACCTCGACCATTTTTAGTTTGCGGCTCATGTCTGCAGCATTTAGATTTTGACAGTGTGTCACATGATGCTTATCTCCTCTTATAAACACATGATTACATTTCCTTAGCCCCAAGACATTTTCATGAAGATGTTACACTTAAACTCTGGCTGAGAGACAAAGTGGTTCAAAGCACGTGGATGAATGCTGTTCCATTGACCCATTAAAACCGAAAGTCTATCACCATCTTTGCAAACTCATTGAAACAAAGGTCAAATAATAATAATAAAGGTTCAATTCCTATAGGTAAGATGGTGACATACAATAGACAGATTGTTTTGCAGTTATAAGCTACTCAACTTTTCTGATTGGTGTCAAATTTACAAAGGCCAAACAAAATGTTCAGCAAGGTTGGATGAATAGTGAATGATTTAATGTCACACACTCTCAATTTCAACTAGGTCTTTTATTTGACTGAACTCTTTAAATATATTAATATGCTTTCCCAACCTTTCCATTGTAGCCTGGCTGAATGTTTAGGAAATTGTCTTGCTTTAAAATGAGCCTCTAACTCAGTGTCATATTTTTTTTGCAGCCCCTAAAAGGTTTTCATCCAGGATTGGCCTGCACTCGTTTTCATCCATTATTTCATCAACTCTGACCAGCTACCCAGTCCCTTCAAGACAAAAGCATCCCCACAGCATGACACTGTCACCCCCATGTTAATGGTGGAAGATATTGATTTTAGCCTGTTTTCTACCACACATTAGTTTGGTATATATGTTTGGTATATATGTGTATATATATGTATGTATGTATGTATGTATGTATGTATGTATGTATGTATGTGTATGTGGTATATATGTGTGTTTGGTATATATGTGTATATATATATGTATGTATGTATGTGTGTATATATATATATATATATATATATATATATATATATATATATATATATATATATATATATATATATATATATACATACACACACACACACACACCTGGATTTTACAAAAGTTGGAAATAGTTTTGTGTAGTATTGGTCTTGCAAAGCATATGTTACACCTGGTTACCATGAAAAATGTCGCTTTACGTAGCTGCAGCACTACACTTATCAGGTCATCGTGTCCCCTCATTTTATTTTTTTGGCTGACTGTAGTTTGATTGTAAATTATTGTCACTATGCTACATGGAACAGATTTTCCCCTTGCATCCCACTATCCTGACTAATAAGACGCGATGCATTCCGTCTCTGTAATGCAGAGGCGGGTTTCCCTCTGTCATTAAGTCATGTGTTTTCTAAGTGGAGTGGTATATCGCTTGACATAAAACGCGGCATGTCTTCATTTGTCAGGCTCGTAGAGCTGGGAGACAAACGATGTTCAGAGTGGATGTCTGAGGGCCCTCTGAGACCACAGTTGAGCGGTTGCTCACTGGTGCGTTTCTCATGCTAATGTCATGGTCTCCCGGTCTATCTGTCACCCCATTACGCTAACATCATTATGCACAGGGGCCTGTCTCCGGTGCTGAAAAGAACAGAATCATTCCTGTCTCATTTTGAGGCAAATTGTTTGGGGAACATTTCTTTCTTTCTTTCTTTCTTTTTGATCCAGTGGTAATGGTTGGCCAATCATTTTGCTAGGCGGCAGGTATGCAGATGAATGAATAGCTATTTGAGCTGTTTGGTGAAAGGAGTGTTTGTATTATTCATGAGAGGGGTGGTGTGTCTGAGAGAAAGTGTGTGTGTGCGTGCCTGTTAGGGGCCAGTATGTCTATCAGACACGCATATAAAGTCACAGGTATGTTGAACACGGCTTGTGCAGATGTTCCCGATATTAAATGTTTGCTTGTGCTTCTGGGCACCTCCCCTGCATGTGTACCATCTCTTTGTGTGTGCCACACAAGCCGTGCTAATTGAAAAGCTTCAATCAGCTCGACTAACAGGGGAGACGACCCCGGCTCCTCTAATTGCCCTGGTGAAAGTGCTTAAGCAAGAAAGAAAAGCCTCTCTGTGTCATCATTTGCACAACGTTATGAATAGGTTAATAAAATAAAATACTTTAATTATAGCTCAGTTGCCATATTGTTAATGGTGCCAGGGTGGCTCAATTGAATAATGCAGTTTCTGCTATTAATTATCTGAGAGTGAACTTGTTTAAACGATATTTTACAACCCCTTGATAAAATTACAGCTAGAGGCGATGTAATGATAGACAGACAAAGGCCATGCACAAATTATCATAAACTATTAGCTTGTTTCCAAAGGGTTTTATGTTAATCTTTTAGTGCTTAAGTACCCTGCAATTAACATATCAGGAGGAGCTGCCTTCAAGCTAGGCTTGCAAATTGAAGTGCTCAGATAAAAAAGCTATTGAGATGAAACCCTGAAAGAGAAGAGGAGCTATCGCACTGAAGTGTGCTGGAATTTTTACTTGTGCAATGCGTCTCCGTGCGATAGGGAGACTTTTAAGAGCACAGAGACAAAGAAACGGGTGAAAAACAGAGCAAGATGCCGTGAGAGTGTCTGTGATCAAGGGTGTTTAACAATTCCATTATCTCTCCTGGGTGATGACATGAGATGTCTCTGTCTGTCCTCATTCCCTTTGTCTAATGCTGCACAGTGTGGGAGATATAAGCGGAATGAAATGGCTTTCAATGGCTGCGACGCCAGTATCTGATAGAAAGTGTTTACATATGAAACTGGTGACTTGAAATGTAAATGCGGGGCACTGAAAAGGCTACAGAGAAACGTGGTTCATTCTTAGGTCTTCATAGTCTGTGTTCCCTTTTATGCTATGCACAATTGTATCCACTGAGTGAGCATCTTGTAAAGCACACATCGCCTTTAGTAGGTTAAACTCACAAAGGGGACCTAAGCTTTGGAATATATGCATGTTTTATAGCGTGATTGGCAGCTTTGCTTTGGTCTGCATTCTTTGTTGTTGACATGGAGCAGCTGACACAGTTTGCCTTTGTTATAACCAAATAAAAATACCCAGAATGCGTCTCTTATGGGTTCAGTAGAAATCAAAGGAAGATGGCAGTATTAAAAACTCCTATGTATTTATATTTGTCTATTATTTATAGATGTTTTACCTTAATACACTTCTCTTTAAGCATGGACCAACACAAGATTCTCACTGTATGAAATAAATAAATGTTTAATAAATTATCCCAGTTTTATGGTACCACGAAGAGCTGCACAGTATATCAAGTCTCAGCTGTCATCACAGTATCAGTTTGTGCAATATTGTAATCACTAAGGAATCCTTGGAAGCAATATGTGGTGGACTATAATGTTTCAAGGGACACATGCAACTTGCTTGCAAGTATTATTAATACTCTTACTGACACTGATGCCTAGAACAGACCTATGATGGAGTATTAGGGCCATTGTGAAGAAAAGAAAAAAATAATGTGGTCAAGGAGGAGTAGATTTTCACCCAAGAATTTTATTTCAAATACTTGCAAGAAAATACTCGGATTTTCTCTGATGTTGAAAAGTTGTAATATTGCAAGAAAAAACTTTGCCTGATTACAGACAAAAATGTACAGTATTAAAAATGAGATCCTATCTAATATTGTAAAGTCAGAAATGTGCATGGAAAAAATTTGGAAGTTTGCTGATATTATAAAGTCAAACATTTGCGACATAAAGTACCAGAAGTCCTTTACAGACTGAAACTTTAAATTTATGAGATTCTCTTCTGGATAGTTTCTTTTTTAAGTTTAAGTGGTACATCCGAGCTATTCATGTATCAGAACAACATTTCCCAGTTGCAGACTCACCATAAATGCCTCGAACAAGATCCAGAAGACACACTTGAGACCGTCAGGAAGAAGATACACATGGCTACATCGAGTGATATAGATATAAGTGAAGATATAAATATATATACTTTATTTTTACTTTAGTCAAAGTTTGATTAAACGTGGAGGACTAGATCAAGATGGAGCTATGCACTTAGTTAAAAATATTTAGTTGGTGAACCATGAACATGAATCTATGCATTTTAGCCTGGCTCAAATGGCTTAGAAACTAGATTTTGTGAAGTATGAACCAGCTCAACACTGTAAATGGGCAAAATAATGGTATAGAAAATGTTATAATCTAATTGATTTCCTTTGAGAATAAGTCTGTTTCAGTTCAAAAAATGACACTTATACAGTTTCATACACAGTGGTATAGTCTGAGCATTTATTTATATTAAGCCCAAATGGGGTACATTTAAATTGAGTGATGGGGGTTGTTCCTTTAATTGAGCTAAGGAAAGGGATGTGGAAGGTTCCATCCTGTTACCCTAACAGATGGATGAATGGACTTTTTTGCTGTTTGTTGTTTTTTTTGTGACATACAAAAATGTCCAAACCACAGAATTTGTCTTCCTTGTCAGCAAGGATAACCGTGAAGGAGCCTTCTTAGTTTACATTTCTGCAGTGTGCAGCAACAGGTTGGGGAAGGGCATTCATGTATGCCCTACACAACCAGGTAAAGCTCCTGTTTTCTCTGATATCTCCTAAAAAAATAACTTTATACCCTAGGAATGATATGAAGGAAAGTTTCAGGTGTTTTCAAAACTTAACCTTTTCAAAACTTTGATACCTTCATATCTGAAACAGCCACAAACCTGCATATTTGTTTCCAAAAGAAGCATTTCTGTATCCATCACTGTAGAATATAACGTGTGCTTTATGCAAACAAACACTTATTAGAATATTATACCTTGCGTATTGCTCATTCTAGTAAACTACAGTCCTGACTCAGTAAAACTGTGTTGCCTCCACGGTGTTGTCGTATTTTCCTCCATCGTCTAAAGATTAATGACTTCACAGAACCTTTAATCTCATGTTAAAGATTTGCTGGACCTAAGAAGTCATGCCCAGCATTGAGATGCCTCTCTTGATTTATATTCACTGGCATGAAATGGAAGCCAAATGCACTATCTGCAGAGCAGATGCAGCAGCGTTGCCCTTGTACCAGGCCTCATTTTTGTATTGGGCCCCATATTTTACCCGGAATACAAACTCAGAGCGAGGTTTAGTCCTCTAACCTCTTCTCTTTTTTTTGTAGAATTTCTTCTATTAACTTGTCCCTTTTTATCTATGTAGTCTTTCATGTAATTTATAAACATCCAAAATTTGTATGTAATTGGAATTAGCAGGAAAAAAAACTTTGGACTTGAAGGTTGTATTGAAAAAAATCAGGGAGAAAGAAAGTCCATTCCTGTCCAAAGTCCTGATGAACATTTCCTTTAAGACCAAAATCCTGTCTGTCAGAGCCCGCAATTTATGGGGCGGAGATTACAAAGCTACCAATACAATAAATTAAACTGACGGACAGAATTATGCCCAGTGCTTCCTGCTCTCCCCAATGACGTACACTAACTTAGAAAAGCCTGACAATGAGTATGATTTATCACCCAGGCGAGAGTGGAGAGGGGGAAACATTCACAGGAATACAGGCCTCTCTTTGGCCCACAGCCGGGTGAATAAAATCCTGCCTTAATTCACCAACAAACAGGCCGCCATTAAATGCTTAGAATCAGGATAATAGATCATAAATACCTCCTGATTTATTAGTTAATAACAAAGAGCTTAAAAGTGCCCAAGGAGAGCGGGGCCGCTTGACAGAATGTTCTCAAGGAGAGAAAAAGACAGGAAAAAACACACTTGCTCCCCTTGTCCTCACTCACGGACGCTCTTGTCTAAATCTGACCAGGGACGTCGCCTGGCCCTATCTTCCGACGCCGCGGCATAGGAGCAGATGTGTCTGTTCACTTCTCAACATGTGACAGACAGAAAAGATAAACAGAGAGAAAAGCAGAGGGGAGAGGAAGAGACGGAGGGGAGGGGAGCTGGCACAGCGCTGGCTAATTTATCTCGCTGAGAGACAGATTAAAGAGAGAGGAGAGTAAAACAAAGTTCCACTGGCTTAATCAGCGGACAGCCTGCTAGCAGAAGAAATGATAAATCAGAGCACGCTCAGTCCAGGAGAAAGCTTTTGCTCGAGGAGGGAACAGGGAGACTTCCTCGGCCAGGCAGCATTATCTGGTGAATAGTGGCTTGTATGTACATACCTGCAATCGATAGCGGCTGCTATTGTCTGAGCAAACATTGTTGTACAGCAGTAGTCTGCCCTCGCGTCTTTACATCACCGTTATTTTTAGCGGGAGATGAACAATCGTCCTCGACCGGCGTTGCGTAAACAGGACAAAGAGACACAAAGGACCTCAAGTTTCCCTCCTTCTGTTTCTTTAGCTTTGTGTTTGACAGGAGGGGGGGCTAACCTGAGGGCCTAACCCAGAAACAGGAAAAGGGGCTTAGATATCCCCGTGTCATTAGTTCACCACGAGGTCACAGCTGGGCCACTCATAGCATGATTACACCCCTTGATTTATCTGCTCTGGAGCCCAAGCGCAGATAAATCTCCGAGCTCATCCCCGCCGTGGGATCCTCACTGTCTGATAAACGGCCCAAGCTGAATAAACAACCGCCAACCTCCCACCCCCACAAACCCTCCACCCCCCCCCCCCCTCCCCGGTACATAATGAATAATTCATGGAGATTGCGAGATCTCTTAAATGTGTAGTTTGTATCTTAAATGGCAAAGGTGCTTCCATGATCTCTATCCGATCCCCCGTGCTCGTCTTTGATGAAACATTGCAGAGGCAGAGGTTGGCGGACATTTTGTTTCAGCAGTTGTAAACTTTATTCGCTCGCCCCGGCTGTCGTCCTCCAGCATTTCCACATAAATTTACTTTATGCAAATGTGTCACAGGCATTCGGTCCGTACCGCGGCTCCCGTGTGTAGATACTGGCTCATCCGCGACTTTATGACAAAGTTTAAAGCCGCACATCGCAGTGACCCCCGTGGTAAATTTGCCGTGGTGAGAAATCACCTCGGCTCTCCTGTGCAGTGCGCAGACATGATCATGAGTGCGTTTTAACTTAATTAATTGGCCGTTTCTGTTGACAAGAAATTTATGGAGTAATAATTTGCTGGGAATAGATGCAGAGCGCAGGAAATGAGATATCCATCAGAGCGCTTGTGTTCTGCCAGCTGCACCACGGCTAATATGAGAGTATTTCAGGCTGCATAGGCCCTGCTGTTTGTGCAGTCAAGACTATATATACCCACGATCCATTGCCTGCCTCACAGGCGCTCATGGAGGTCTATGATAACAAAGACTACGTGATTTATGGCCTGCTGTGAAAGCAGAACTTGATGAGATTAAACAATTTCATAGCATGAGTGTTTCTCAGAGGGCCGTCTGATTTGTGGCAGCAACAGCGACAGTAAATCAAGTTTATATATCTGAAAGCATGCTCAGCAAAGGAGTGCAATTACTGTTTAAGACAGCTACTTTTTATTTAATTTTTATCCCTGGTTTGTCTCTCTTATTCCCGGCCTGTCACACAGCCCCTCACCTTCATAAGTCCTTTTGAGGGAAGGGTTGAGGAGAGGAGGGAGGAGGAGGAGGTGGGAATGTCAAAAAGGGGAGGAGAGGAAGGCGCACGGTGGCTTGTGCCCTCTGCTATCGCTCCTCCACAGCTTCTGCAGAAACAACAACAACATCAAGGGGACGACAACGGCCACCAGCAGTACAACACGGGCGTCCGGAGAGCAAGGAGGAGCACTTCATTTTTAATGCTTTGTTTGCCTGCTGTTCCGTCCTTGTCTGGGTAAATGGAGTAAGCCAAGTGTAATTAGAGAAGCCGGGCTGTGCTCCTTGCCATAAAGATGACATGGTGTAATGATACAGCTTACAGGCCCGCGGAGGCTTCTGCCTGACGAAAGACGATCTGTGTCGTTTGCCTGTGACTTATGAAAGGTGTGGAAGATGACAGCGTTATCACTGCTGCGAAGAAGTCTGAGATGAGGATTTGAGAAAGTTCTTTGAAAGGTTGTCAGGGATCGGAGGCGAGCAGAGATGGATGGGGAGCATACTAATGTTCTGTATTTACAGATGTAATATTTTCTAAAATAGATGGTTGTTTATTAGTCTGAAATGTGTTTTGTATCACAAAAAAAAAAAAAAAAAAAAAAAAAACAACAACAACAACACAAACACTGATGCTATACTGTAGAGGTCCCCAAAAGGTGGTTTGGATCTGGATTTGGCGTCAGAAAGTGTTTGAGAGCTACCGCTCTGAAACCGCTTTAGCAGCTTGAATCAGTGACAGAATTGTTACAGAGTCTTATATATTTGATTAGGATTATGAACTTTAAACAGTGTAGTTCTCCAAATGGGGTTCCATGATCCTGTAGCCAAATTTAATCTGGATCTAGATTGAGTGTGATCCTAAAATACTTCACTGTGCATCTTATACTACATTTATGGCAGTGCATTTTAATGTATACTATTTTTCCAGATTTTACGGTGATACTGCAGAAGCCCAAGTTTTTTTTTTTTTTGTCTCTACAGAGAGCGGTAAGTCAGTGGAGAAGCAGAAAAAACAATAGGATGATACATAATCCGACACTTTGGCTTGAGAAAAATGTGTCAAAATGAACCAACGTCGAAAATCTTTTCGAGGACCCCTGCTATAATAGTGCATCTCAACACGGTGCTCCAGCTGCTGGATAGCAGACAGGAGGGCTCTGTGGAGGATAGTGGGGGGAGCTGATCTGGTCCCTGCGGTGTCTTCCCCTCTGTCCAGGAGCTCTTTCAGAGCCACATCAGTAAAAAGAGACTGGTATATACTTTCTGAACTGAAACCATTGGGCAAACGGTTTCATCGGAGTGGAAGCAGAACCACCTGACTTCTACACAGCATTCAGCATCAAGGTGTTAGAATGCTGAAATGTTAGGATTGTGCACTTTATATTGTTCAATTTGCTTTATGTCTCTTTTGTGATTTTCATTATCTGTATATATGGTGTTTTTTCTGTCACTGTTTTGGATACCTTAGATCCATTTTGCTCTGTGTTGTGTAGTATACAATTACAGGACAACTAAATAATTTAAAGTGAAAATGAAAGAGAGTATTTTGAAAACAATCACATGGCAAACTTTTGACTTTAGATTCAAGGTTATAGCTTTTCAATGTAATTAACAAAGGCTGAACCATATTAGCCGTGCCATTCAACTAAACCCCCCCCCCCCACCTATCCCCCTTTTATTTTAGTTGGTTTGTTTTTTCAAGAATTCAGGTGAAAATTTAAGTACATATGCTTCACATATGTGAATTTCTTTCTGTGGTACATATGAACCACTGAGAATGTGGTTCTGGGCTTCCTAACGCGCGCGCATGCAAATGTTGTGCGTTTTGAAGTTGCCGTTAAACGTTGAACGGGTGTTTGTGTGTCTGTGTCCTTGGGTGAAGATGTGAGTTGCGCATCTGTCTGCATCATCCCACATCTTCCCAGAAAAACATCAAGAGATCTCATTATTTCGACACGTCTCGTCTTTTTTTTTTTTTTTTTCCTTCCTCTTCTTCTCTCCGTGTGCCTTGAGTCAAAATTAGTTTTCATTCCCTCTGTGATCTTACTGACTGAAGCCGGCTCAAAGTAAAGAAAATCGCAGTCTTCGTAGCGGGGCTGAGTCAAACACACACTTCACACAGCCGCAGTCTGAGTTAAGCATTGCTAAGTAACCTTCACATTTCACTTGTGTGAAGAGCTAATTTCCTTTAAGTTCACATGTCACTTTTTTGTGCCTCTTTTCGTGGGGCCTCTTCAAATGTCTCTTGGCGTCTAATTGCATAGGAAACATTCTAGACAAGCCGGCGTGACAGGCCCGCTCCCATAGTCTTCAATTATTTAACATCCTACACTCCAGAAAACAGCCCTGACGTTAGCTACAGCCCCTAATCGGAACAGAAAGCCTCATGATATGTCACACTCCTGAGTTGCTGTAATTTTTTTTTTTCCATGTGTGTTGTTTGCATCACACAAGGGAAGGTAAAAAATACTTATTTTCTCTGCAGTGAAATAAAGCAAAACTATAGCAAAAAATATTTTCCCACAGGTAGCACAGATCATTCACATTTTGCCGTCTTCTGTTTTGGGGCAAAAAAAAAAAAAAGAAGAAAGAAATTAATTGGGATTTATGCAAAAGTTTGAGGAAGATACAAGACTGTTTTGCTTTTTTGCTTTTGTTTTGAGAAACCCTAGAGAAAGAAAAAGGTCAAACTTGGACAAAATAAGCAAAAAGGCCTTCCAGCTAATTGTACAGCATACCTGTAATGTCGACCTTAAATCACTTGCACTTACTGGACACTGTCAGGAAAGGTCAAATGACTTTTTAAATTTCAGCCTAAAAACAAACATGGTCTTATTACATGTATGAGTCACCGCTGTGGATAATTAACGTCCAGCAGCGCTCAACCTTTGCCGCACACAGAGCTGCAGGTCTGGCTGTTGCTGGTTCGCTTCATGCTCCTCCGTGCCCCGAGCAAAACATCAGAACAGTTGCTCTTGTGATCAGTGATCACATGATACATTTGCTCAAAGCATGCTCATTGGAGTAGAACTGGTTAATCATTAAACACAAGCTTGGCAGTCTTCCTGCCAAGTAAAAAAAGGGGGGGAAAAAGAATAAGAAAAGCCGACAGTTGTGCTCAGAATTGCAGGCATCGCTACATCAAATGTTTCTTTTCCCTTCTGCTGTTACCAAAGAAAACAGAATTATTACTTCTCATGTTCACAACAGCAGTTTAAAGCTCATTAGTCACTTCTTATACCCTAAAGGCACAATCATTAATATATATATATATATATATATATATATATATATATATATATATAGTGTGTATGTGTGTGTGTGTATATGTAAAAGAAAAACTGAAATATTTCAGGAGCATCCTTTTTTTAGTTAATTTTTTTGCAAAGAAAATATATATCTAATTGATCTCGGCAAATATTTTGTGTTTGATCTAGTGCAAAGGTCTTCACACTAATTTAATTTTTTCACATTTTGTGACATAACTACAAACGCTTGGGACTATGTATGAAAGATCAACACAAAGTAGAAAATATTTGTGAAGTAAAACAAAAACAAAGAAAAAAAAAAATATATATATATATATATATATATATATAATCCCCACATCATGATACTGTCCTCGCCTTGCTCCACAGCTCTAAATAAAATCTAGGTAAACAAATTGCTTTTAGAGATGTTAATACTTTTTGCAATGAACTGCAATGTGCAATGCAATTTTCTTTTTTTGTTCTTGAGCATTTACCATTTTATCATTCCCATGCCCTGTTTTATAACCTACGTTTTTTTTTTCTGTATTTTTAGAGCGTTTTAATTTGTATACAGTTTTGTTTACAAGCCTATGCTTTAGAAGTATAAGATATGCATAAGAAATTCCTTTTGGCAGAAGATTTGCTTGCATTAAATGTTGACCCAAATAAGTTCATGTTTTTAAGTGAAAGGGAAAAAATCTTTTTTCACCAATAAACATTTGCGAAGGGGCATATGTTTAAATTCACCCCCATTTATTACTTTAATACCTTCAAATGAAACCCAGTGCAACCAGTTGCCTCCAGGAGTATCTATATCTTTGTTTTGCCGCCGCATTTTATTTGAAATTTCCATCCATCCATCCATTTTCTAACACGTCTATCCCATGTGGGGTTGTGAGGGTTGCTGGTGTCTATCTCCAGCTGTCAATGGGCAAGAGGCGGGGTACACCCTGGACAGGTCGCCAGTTAATCGCAGGGTATTATTTGAGCATTTTCCATCTTATCATTACTGCGCTACGTTTTATAACTCCCCGAAACATGTGCTACTTATTTGGTTTCATTCTTTATTTTTGCATTGTTTTATTTGTAACCCCTGCTTTTAGAAGTATAAGACATGCATCATAAAAAAACATCCCTGTTAGCAGAGGAGTGAACGTGTCATGCTAGCATTAAATGTTGACTCAAGTAAGTTCACAAGTTGTGTCTCCTCTGATCTCTAACATGATCAGAAAGAAGCACCAGTTTATAGAGACAAGATGTGAAAAAAGTTCCATGCACAGACACAAAAGAAATATTTTGATATAGACCCAAAGAGAAAACATATCAAAAGAAATTTTTCTACATGTCTTTTGCAAGTACAAAAAGCAGAAATGGTGTCAAGAGAAAACAAAACAGAAGGCTTGTTTCTTCCAACAATTGCTTTAAGCTACAAAAATCTCCTTGAGTCCCTAGCCTCCCCTCAATGTCAGCCCCGTACTTCTCCCCCTCCCCCTCCCCACAACACCCTCCACCCCCTTTCCTCGTCATTTCTCCCCTCTTCTTCTCTTTTCGCTCTCTTCGGCAGGACAGGGCCCTCTTTGCGCCCTGATAGGTTGCGGGTTGATGCTTAGCAACAACATTCCTGTGCCCTAAGTAGCAGTAAGCCTCTGGCTGAACTCTTTGATGTGGCTGTCAGGCCACATTTATTTCCTTTTAGCACTTTGTCTACTTGTCCAGATGTATAAGGAGATAAAAAGGCCTTGTGTTTACACTGGTCTCCCTCTGTAGCGCGGCTGTAATTAGATTGTATTGCTGGTCAGTCTTAAAGGAGGGAGGCAAGGTGAGGCAAGGCAGGAACCAGCTGTGTCAGGATGATCTGGTTGGGGGGGGGGACTTCAGAGAAGGGAAGGATTGAGTTCAACATGATGCAAACTTTGTTTTATGTGCTTTTCTAGTACCATCAGCTCCATAATTGGGCTTTAGACAATTATTCCTAGATGATATGAGGCTAACATAATGTAGGTTTGTATAACTCCCACCACGGTTTCTAATTCATACCTAACTTGCGGGGGGAAAATTTCACATCTTTCAGTTTTTCCTGGTTCGCTTTTTTGTGTCACACAGTTTCAAGATTCCCAACTTGGAGACGGTTGGCTCTCTCTTTGTGATCCGCTTGTCTTCTCTTTCCAGCCCTCCCCTGTCAGTCTCTTCCTGCTTCCCTCTCTCATGGTGATATGTTGGAACTAATAACCACTATTGCCTCTGGGTTTATCAGCGTTTATTCACATAACAACAGTGGGAAAAAAAAGAGAAGACAGACAGGACTGGTGTGATGTATTATCCAGTATGGGAATCATCTTTCATAATGACATCCAGCAGAGCTTCCTCTCCCTCTCTGTGCCACCTTTTTCTGTGCCTCTTCCACACACACTTTTCACACATTTCTCTTGCTCCCTCCTTCCACTCCCCTGTCCAGTCTTTATTATCGCAGAATCCACGGTGCTCCCCAGCCTGTAAATTTGTGCCACATTATCATAAGCTGTGGTGATAACTCACATTGCACAGAGACAATAATGATGTGAACACTCAGCATATGCCCCAGGCCCAGCAAATTAAAACAATGCTCAGCTTGATGAGCAGACTAATCTGGACAGCAGAGAGACTAAGCGAGGAGAAGGGGCTCTGGGAGAGTCTTGAATAGACGACACAGCAGCACCTCCCTCTGTTCAGTGTTGGCACGACTAAAGGAGTAATAAATGAGAGGAGGAAAAAATGGTGCATGCAGTGGCTTTTTGAAAGCGTTGATACGCCCTGAAGATTTTCACATTTTGTCACGTTACAATCACGTCCTTGAATAATTTTATTTGGATTTTATTTGCTAGACCAACACAGAGAAATACATTAGAGTGAAATGGTTAAAACCTTTTCATTTTTGTTTTCACATATCAAAAACCCCTAGCTGTGATGCGCACTACTATTTTGCCCTTTTTATGCTGATACCTCGTCCTGTGCAAACAAGTAGCTTAAAGGGGACATACCATGCAAAATTCACGTTTCAGCCCTTAAATACCTTAGGCCGTGTGCTTGGAGATTCTGAAAGTACCGAAAAGTTGACTTTAGTCTTCCACAGTGTTGTTTAGGTATCTTTAGATTTTGGGTCATATTTTTCAAGCCGTTCATATTTTTCAATTACATGTTCTTATCTGTTACGTCACTGCTCTTTTTGCATAACATCTAAATAAGGTAATAGGCATCCCACCATTTTTCCGCCATGTTTAGGCGTCGCTTCGATTTTGTAGTCCAAACTCAAGGATGTCTAAGCCTTCAGCGTACAAGTCTAAATGGCTGGTTGTTGGGTGTATTAACCCGCAAAGGTGACTACACCAGCCTCCATTATGAGAACCTTGTCAAAGTGGGGGTGACGGTGGCACAGAGGGAGTTCGTCTTGCAATTAGCGGGTTGCCGGTTCAATCCCCCGCTCTAACTGTCTCTGTCATTGTATCCTTGGGCAAAAAACCTTCACCCGCATTGCCTGCTGGCGGTGGTCAGAGCGCCCGGTGGCACCGGTGCATGGCAGCCTCGCCTCTGTCAGCCTGCCCCAGGGCAGCTGTAGCTACTAACATAGCTCACCACCGTCAGGGTGTGAATGTGTGTGTGAATGACTAAAACTGTAGTGTAAAGCGCTTTGAAGGTTGTCAAGACTAGTTAAAGCGCTATACAAGTACAAGCCGTTTACCATTTACCAAAGTGCCTGGTTAAACTTTATTTTTCGTAGAAATGTGGCCGCATCAGTGGGGAAAGTCCTCCTCGTTTGCGCAAAGCACTTCAAGGATCAATGCTTCAGTAGTTTTTGCCAGTAAGAAGGAGGGATTTGCCCAGAGACTTCATCTGATCAAGAGCTTGGTTCCTTCTGAGTATGGAAATGAAGGACATAATAAAGCAGTACACTGCTGATAACGCGGAAATTTCTACAGACTTTATTTTAGATATCATAGCGCATGCTGTGTGCTCGCTTATAGTTTCTTGAGAGAACAACCGTAGTGTCTATTTCAAGTAGCATTATGGCTCGAACATGTTAGGCTGAATGGAAAAGTCTTCCGCTGACATTTTTTATAAATTTGGGAATAAAAAGTTTCTCTTGCGCTAGCGAATAGCATCTTGGTTATTTGACTATGAATGACCGCATTGATACAGCTTGACAAAGACACGGTCAGAGGCTGCTGATAAAAGACTAAAACATTTCTACTTTATATAGACCACAACTGAATGATTTGAATGTGAGAAGGAAGGATTTAAAAGCCTAATATGTACCCTTTAATTAGTTTGAGTAATTAAATCTCAGTATAAATGCAGCTTCTCTGTGAAGGCCTCAGATGTACATTATCGAACAGAGCAATGTACATGCTGGTGAAGATTCTCAGTCATCCAGATCATGATCATTCCAAAAAATAAAATAAAAAAACAAAACAACTGGTCTCCGGAAAAAAATGGAATAGCAATGTACAAACAATCAGTTGAAAATGGAAAGACTGATAGTCAAGATATAGACAATAGATGAATTAAGCAGAGAAGTAAGCAAGAGGCCCAGGGTATCTCTGGAGGAGCTGCTCTTTACAAATTAGACTTTTATGGAAGAGTGTGAAGACCAAAGCCATTTTTGAAAGAAAAAAAGCTACGAAGGGATACATAAAAGTTGTGAAATGTCAGATGAGAACAAATTTTACATTTTTGTCCTGAGTACAGCATGCTTTCTGTGGAGGAAAATTAGCATCTTATTAAAAACTCCTCTCTATTCCAAAACAAAGTTGCAACGGCGTCATGTTGTGGGTATAATTGAAAATCAGGGACAGAGAAGCTGTTCAGAGTTAATGGGAAGATGGTTTTCTCTTTGGATTACCCAGTTTTTAGAGGCTGCCATGAGTTACCAAAGTTCACCTTCTCGCAGGGCAACAACCCTAACCATGCAGCAAATCCACAGCGATGGGTTTAGATCAAAGCATATTTATGTTTTAGAATGGCCTAGTCAAAGTCCAGATCTAAGTCTAATAAATTCTATCAATAATTGGAAATTGCTGTTTACAAGTGTTCTTTGTTTATTCTGAATTAACTTCTCCAAAAGAGAAAAAAGTCAGTGATCAAGGTCAGGTGTGTTAACTAGCTTTAATCTGCTTTAGAACATGCTTTATGGAAGATAAATTATTTCTATATTTTTGTTTCACAGTGTTTATAAGGACAGGAGCAAATGATAATTTCCACAGTTAAACATGGTAGTGGCTGCATCATGGGATGAGTTTTCATCAGCAAAAACAGAAAGGCTGAATTGAGTTGATAGGAAGAAAGATTAAGCAAAATCCAGGACAATTGTGGAAGGAAACATGTTCGAGGCTTTAAGAGACTTCGAGTCATTGTCCAGCAGGACATTGACCCTAAACATACACCCAGATCTACAATGACGGCACATAACAATGTAAAATATCTGACTGAGGAGAGTGGGTAAAATATCAGTCTTTAGATCTGCAAAGAAAGCAGAAAAGACACGATTGAGAAAAGTGTAGCTGGCTGACTGATGTTACGACAAAGGTTAATTGGCTGAATGGGGTAGGAGCTGAAAAGAATCACAGAAGCTGAAGGTGTCTGGGACCAGACTGGCTGGATGCCTTATAGTACTAAACTCAGCTGTCTTAAATTTTATGTAATATCCATCTCATTCCAGTTGTCCAGTTCTGTTAATCAGCATATTTAGTCTCTCTCTGGTTCTGTTAATAATGTGGCACCCTGGATGATTATTTGTGGCCAAGCAGCAGGATTAGGAGGCCCCTTTGAGAGCCAAGCAGGCCTGAAGAGTCTCTGTCCTGTGATCTTCCAAGCAGATCAGGAAATTAGACAAGCAAAGGCTCAACTCTGTGGTGGTTCAGAGACGCATGGCGGTAGACTGGAAAGAGACAGCTCACCATTTCTGTCTTAGTGCTCGAATTACTCACTCCGGCTCATCATAATTGACATAAACACTTTGTGTTTGTTGTGACTGCCAAACCGAATTAGATTCTTGCTGACAAATCTACGAATGCACAAGTATGAAACTTTTTAAAAAAAAAAGCTGAGTGATTGTGCGGATTGTTTTGCAGCAGGATGATGCTTACTCCAGTCTCTATTCTGCAGGTGTTGCTGTATAAGTGAATTAAACTGACACCTCCCATTTTTCTCAAATGGGAGGTGGCATTTCTTATTTAGCGCTGTATGTTCTCGTTTTGGGTTGTTTTGCTGCTTGCGTTACTCATTCCACACAAGTATGTCTCGCAAGCAGTGAGAGAGCTTTGATGTAACTTATCAAGTTTTAGCCACTCCAGAGGCTGAGAGCAGTGGGTCTGCTGTCAAAACAATATTCCTATTCCAGACTGTTTCTTTCAAACACTGCTGCAGATATCTGGGAAGGCCTCAAATAAGGCATATTTTGCCATGTTTCTTCTCAGTGTAATACAAAGCACATGCAGGCCAAACCTTAATGCTTTTCAGAGATGCTATCTGAAAGCACATTATATGATCGTTTTCAACTCACAGCGCTCTTTTTGGCCATGAAGAATATGGTTCCATTTAACAGTGCCGGCCGTTCCATTTTTCAAGGTTATGCATGGGCATGTATGGGAACAACAATAAAGGAGGTGGAGGGGAAATGCAGCTCCAGACAGTTTCTAATAT
Organism: Fundulus heteroclitus; assembly: GCF_011125445.2. Taxonomy (NCBI): domain Eukaryota; kingdom Metazoa; phylum Chordata; class Actinopteri; order Cyprinodontiformes; family Fundulidae; genus Fundulus; species Fundulus heteroclitus. Next base: position 24,986,403 of record NC_046382.1, on the reverse strand, counting down.
GTATTTGTCAGTTAAGTCTTCGTCTATGATTAAAGGCCTTGTGAATTTCTTTCTGCAGGAAAGGAAAGTATTTCTGCAAAGGCATCAGATATCGCAGTGTCACGATAAACTGCCTGCTCCACGGGCAAAAAGGCTAAGAGGAAGGAAGAGGATGTTTTGGACCTTGAAAGTGCACCAAAGAATAACAAAACAAACACGAGCAACTTGTTAATGAGTGCTGTGAGAGACTGAACCCCTTTTTTTATTATCACATTTTAGATGTTTAGATATTAATTCAGAAATGTATTTAATTATTATCTCACATTTTCACTGTGGATAATTGATCAAGGTGAAATTAAAAATGCAGGTTAGACAGTTAATTCCTTGTTATCTGTATTTTTCCATTTAAAGCCTTGCTTGCCAAGGAAAGTGTTGGAGTTCTCAGACTTAAAGTTTAAATATATTTTCTAAAATATCAAAGATCTGAAACCTATAATGACCACATCCCTGTTATTAAATTTCCAAATGACTTACATTGAAAAGAAATGACACTTTATGCTTACAGTTAATTGTTTGTACCTCTAAGCTACTTCATTCTTATCGTAAAATGTAAGAATCGCTCTTGTTTTTAGATCTTTTTAGATGTAACGTCATTCCCCTTCATTCATTGTATTTGTTTCAACACAAAAGTAAACAAGTAAACTAAATTAAGTGCAATAAAGACAACTAAAGTAAAACTTAACGTAATGTTAAAAAGCAAATCTACACCTAAAGCCCTGTGAGCCCTTTTATCTTCTACAAATTTCTGTTTATATATATATATATATATATATATATATATATATATGTATATATATATAATATATATATCTACTATCTATCTATATCTATATATATGTGTGTGTGTGTGTGTGTATGACTATCTCTCATATCTATGTCTCTATCTATGTCTCTGTGTGTGTCTGACTCTCTCTCTCTTCTCTCTCTCTCTCTCTCTCTCTCTCGCGCGCGCGCGCGCGCGCGCGCGCGCGCGCGCGCGCGCGCCGCGCGCGCGCGCGCGCGCGCGCGAGCGCGCGCGCGCGCGCGCGCGCGCGCGCGCGCGCGCGCGCGCGCGCGCGCGCGCGCGCGCGCGCGCGCCGCGGCGCGCGCGCGCGCGCGCGCGCGAGGAGAGAGAGAGAGAGCATTCAGAATGGATCACTTGCAGTGCCTTCAGTATGGTTCTTGTTTTCAGCGTCAGGAAAATACATGTACCTCATGCTCATTGTGTGATGTTTAAGAGCTCTGGTGTTGTTGTGAAAATGTTGCACTTCAGATGATTTGTATCTGACTACATCCTTCACAACACAATACTGAACAACCTCCTTGATTGAACATGTTGATGTCAAAAAGTCCAGAGAACTTATTAGCCTGTGTTACTAACAGTAGTTAGCCTGGTCACCAGACACACATATTAGCAAGTCCAGCTGCTTTCTGAACTTGAACTGAAACATCTTTTAGTAAGGTTTAATGTCATTCCCAGATTCAAGTTCCATCATTAGAGGTTAATAGAATACACCATTAGAAACCACCAGTACTTGCAGCTGGTTCACTGTTGTCTGCTAAATCTAAGTCCATATGGTCTTATTTACTTGTAAATATTTAATAGGTTTCTTGTGCCGCAGTAGTTCCAAAATGTATAATCTTTTAATATTTTGACTTTAGTTATATTAAACCTCATCTTACCTTATTCACACTAAATGTCCTTTACTTTCCTGTGTCTTGTCTCTCCAAGCTGCCTAAAGAGGCTGGATTAGAGAATCGCCCCCTGCCCTACACACCTCTGCCCCGGGGATCCAGAGATGCCAAAAACCACAAGGGTAAGGCAAATTGATCAACCTCTCTTTTTTTCTTTACTTGTTTGCTACGTCTGTTCTCATATCAAATTGTAAAAAAAAGATAAATCATAAAACACCATGAATTATATTATCCATTGACAACCAAGGCTCTTGGATTATGTAAATGTGGGGCATAACCCCTACAGCTGTAGAGAGTGGGAATCTGCTGAACTTCAGTATGCACCAAAGTTATGTTATCTATTCTTATTGATTACATCTCGTCTGTGTGAGGAGTTAATAGTGGGAATAAATCTGGGTGTGGGTGCACAGACTATAGGCACAAGATGAAGCATCCTTGATCTGTTGATACAGACATTGATTAGGCCTCATATTGACCCTGTGTAGTCAGATGATGTAATTATGTTGCAGCTCCTTAGCATCAGACACTGCACTCAACACATTCATTAAAAAGATATAATGATGTAAATTAATCCAGAGGCTCATCGATAAAGTTGAAAGCATGTTTTAAGGTAAGAATAAATCTAACATAGTTGGTTCTCCATTTGCTATTGTATTTCCCATATGTAAGACAAAACCAGTTTGTATCCACTTAACATGACTTTTTTACATACTGTATTTTTTGGACTATAAGTCGCTCCGGAATATAAGTCGCATCAGTCAATGAAAAAAAACATATATAAGTCGCACTGAACTATACGTCACACCAGACTATACGCATTTATTTAGACATTTATTTCACACAATCCAAGACTAAAAAAAAACATTTAATCTGGTAAACCAATTTATTAAATAACACAGCTACATCCACAGCCGGCAGAATAACATAGAACGTACCTGCGAGGATGAATGGGGTAAATTAGCAGCTCCAAACAGCAAGGTTTTATCCCGCGTATTTTAGCGTAACGGGACGTTACACTGAAAGTTGTCAAACATACAAACATGTGTTCAGTCGTTGTTGTCTATAAGTCATTGTTTAAATTCATTTTTAAGTGATACAGGAGCAGGATAGTTTTCACAAGCGGTAATGTGTACTTCTGTCATGCTGGTTTATATAAATTACAATTTATATTTGAAAGTCACACCTGAAAGTATGTTTCAGGATCGGACAAACTATGAATGAAAGTGATGTTTATATTCGGCTTAACAGTTCTATTGCATTTTAGTGATTATGTTAAAGACTTTTGGATGAATTCTATTGTAGATTAGTGTATTAAATTATTTTTATGGCAAATTGAAATCTTGAAACATTTACTGTAAATCCTATTTATGGTTAAAATGCAGGGCAACTATGCACTATAAACAAGTGCCTCTCGGTGGTCAAAGAAATCGGGGAAAAAAAACTCTTGCCATGTAAGTTGCTCTGAAATTTCTGGATGAGTGAATCTTCATTAGTGCCTACAGAGCGACAATTATGTTGCAATTATTACCAAGACCTGGCTTAAGGTCAACATCCCCAAAGGCACGGAAGAAGTACTCATTGTTCTGAGTGGACTGGACAGTTTCCTGAGGTAAAAACAAAGTAGGCAGAATGACGCAGTATATTCACAATTCCGGGGCTCCGTTTCGGAAAGAATGGCCGATCTACCCTGAGTTGAAAGCAGCTACTCTGAGTAGTTCTACCTCACGCTGTCATACTCAGCGTTTTTGGTTTCAGAACAGGTGAAATCAATCTGGTAAATAAACTCAGCATCCAATCAACCCTGAGTTGAACACGAGCATGAAAGAAGTCCTCATCAATGGCAAGCAGATAACGCGATTCATCATGGCAACGGCAGGAAATAAGAAGCCCAGAAGTGCACATTTTCCGTGAGTGGAATTAGAAATCTTTAATGAAGGCATATGGAGAATATTAAACCGTAAGAAACCATGCTGTTTCTGCAGAAAAAGTGAATTAGTGGCAAAGAATTGCTGAAAGAGTCGATGCATGAGTGATATGAGTTATTTGAGGGATGAATGTATTCTCACAATACATTCATTCAAAATACAGTTTAATCAGGTAAGGTCCAGTAATAAGTTATTCTTATGTTTAACCTTAATCAACTAAAGCATTGCTGGATATATTCAACATATGTAATTATCATGGGATGGTGTGAGTTATTAACTGATAGTTTTTAGAAGGATGGCTGAAGTGAAATGCTGGCAAAAAGAGGAATGAGCATGAGTTGACACAGCTTTTGTTTTAAGCGCATAATATGTGTCAATCACACTTTATATTAATAATATAGGCTATATTTATATTTTAAAGAAGAAATAAGCAAGATTTCAATATTTTAGATAGAACAAAAAAATAATGATAAGAACTAAAGGTAATATTTCAGATGGACTATGGTATGACATCACACCGTAGCTCTCTTCATTGTTCTCCAGTCTCTGGATACCCAAGACGGACTGTGCGTGTATGTGCATGTGAACAGCTGCCACGAAGGGCTTAGCCCCTCCCTGCCCTAAAATACCACCATCAGAGCAGTGCAGTGTTGGAGCAACATGGCAGAGAGCACCCCAGCAGATCAATATGTCATATAACAGCGTTATAAAGTTATGAGTTACTTACTTCTTCACTTGAAATGTTCCTCCGAAAGGAGATGCTGTTTTGATGTGTTTTTGTCCTTTACAAATGTGCGCATAGAAGGTGACATGAGAGAGAAAGGGGGGAGCTGGGTTTTGTTTTGATCTACAGACAGTGCTCAACCACCACTTTAAGTTGAAGTAAAGTTGGCATTATTTAATTGAAGAAATGTGTCGTAGTCATAACGTTTTTTGAATGTAAAATTAGAGCTGGAAGTCTCAAACTTTCATATAGAATAAATTACTGCTTTAATTCCGTTTAGTTCTTTTATAAAACGGTAACGCTTGAAAATACATTAATCCAGAAATGATAATGCATTTAATCATGTTAAAGTCAGGATAGTGGCAGCTTTCACAAGATGCAGGTATAGAGATTTCTTCTAGTTTGTCAAATTCAGACTTGCTAAGAAGATCCCATTTAAAGGTTAAAGATGTGACGCTTGGGTTATTTTTCCCCTCTGCCTAAGATCTAACACCAATGGCAGTCTTCATATGTTGTTGTTATGATCTTGTGCAGCAGTCTTGTGCTGCGTTCAGACCAAATGCGATTTGAACATCATAAAGGTGTCCAACGCCTCAACTTGGGTGCTCTGTGCAAAGTGTGGACAGACTGGTCTGATGGGCGTTGGGAGGAGATACCCTGTAGGGAAATATTTACTGTGGTAAAAGTTTTGATAACTTACCCGAGATCCCATCTTCTTCACTAATCCTCCTCCATGCAAGGTTCTTTACTCTCTGTAGTATTAGCTCAACTGATCACAGATAAAAGGATAGGCACAAACAGTAATGATTAGTTTGTCCTCCACTTTCAACTTCCCAACTTTTCATGGTCCTTCAGTCCCGTTGGAAAATTCGTCACTGCGTCACATAGCGGAGTCTCTGAGATTGATTGACACTCCGTGTCCGGCTGTAAAATTTCAGATTTTCCAACTCTAGTGTCTGCCGCATCAGACGCTCAGCCAAGGCAAGTTTATTTATATAGCACTTTTCAGTAAAAAGACTATTTAAAGCGCTGTATATGAACAGAAAAACATTACACAGGCAAATATTACATAGGAAAATAAAAACATTACAGTAACAATGGAAAAAGGTTAAGCAAATCTTTGACTAGACTTCTTTCACGCATTAACAAACACACAGTAAACCTAAAATCACAATACTTGTTTGTTTCTATTCATAATATATATTACACTAAGATAAGTAAATCCTTGACTAGACTTCTTTAGTTTCCCTGCAACAAGTTTAATCACTAAAAATTCAAAGCTTAATTGTTTCTATTCACACATTAACAAAATCCTTAAAGCTACAACTTAGGATCTCTGATCTGACCTTTCTGAACTACAGCTAAAATAGGATGCAAGCACAGTGAAAGAAAGAACCACAGCAAAAACGGTAGTTGTATGCCTGTGTGTTTTAATGTAATCGTGTGTGTGCGTGTTAGTGTAGGTCTGTGAACTTTGGCAGATAGACCTTGCAGCCGTCGTCATTGAGAGTGATGGGACATTTTGAGGCAGTTCAGTATCACTCTGTTCCAGGTCACAGATGTAACAGAATGTCTTGTAAACATAACATTCAGGAAAAAATTATATTGTCTGCCTTTCGAGGTTCAAGGGGAGGCCAGATTCTCATAATGGCATTTGTTTTTGAGCAAGCAGACTTTTGTTTTTTTTCTGTTTGTCTTAAAGTTTAACTGGTTCTTCTCAATGGCGATTCCAAAAAAAGCCAAAATTGTGGTCATTCTGCCAGGGTCCAGCTTCCAGCTTTCTCAAAGATAGCAAGTTCAGGAATCGCAGCCGGCCTGCAGTTCTGCTAATACAGCATTTCAGTCTGACTGCTAGTAGCGGACATATCCCTCACATAGTTCAGGCAGCCTTGACATGGGCCGGACCAGCTGCCGACATTTTCAGAATTTCTCCTAGACATCTATGTATTTATAAACTATTATTTCTAAGTTATGAGAGCGCTTTCATTTTCGATGTGATGTTATTAGACTTTACCAGAATATATTTATAAGAGCAATACTTGATTTTTACTAATTAAGCAAATTAAATTACACACTGTCTCTTTAACCTTTGCCGTCCATATGCAACACAAATTTTACTGCACTTGTGCTTTATTTTAGATGTGTTATTGTTAAAAAATTATCCCAGTTTTTAGGAAGTAGAATAATTTAGGTTTACAAACACTTTACTTCAATGTTAAAACTGTCATGTTTTCACTTTTGTCCTCCATATTGTTTTTAATTGCTCAAAAATATTAATGCAAGCAATGGTATACTATGGCTCTTCAAATGGATAAAGTATAATTAAATATCCAAAATGTAATGACAGGTAGTCTAAAATAATTGTATTCCTGTGCCCCACACTGTGGAACAGTCTCCTTATCTCTGTTAAGCTATCTGTCAGCAGGTTAGTTTAAGTCGAAACGGAAAACGCATCTATTTTCCCTGGCCTCAACACTATTACCAGTATGGAAAATTAGTACCCAATTGTTTTGAGTTCATGGGAAAATGCTGCAGCTGAAATTAAGTAGGTCTTGGTTTTTATTTGTATTATTATTGTTTTTTGCTATTTTATTGCCAATTTTATTATAGTTTTAATATTTTTTTATTAAACCTTTGTTTAATATATTGTATTACCCATTATCTAACTGTAATGCAATTGTGGTGAAGCATTTTGGTCAACCGAGGTTGTTGTAAATGTGCTATATAAATTATAAACTTTACTTCTACTTATAACAAAATAAATCTATATTGAATCAAACTGTGATCAAAGAATCTAAATCAAATCAAATTGTGAGGTTCAACAATATCTACCTCTAATGCACATGCAAACAAAATCCTTTTGCCTAAAAGCCGCCACAATTAATAAATGTTTGAGATGACTGGGAATACAGTTTTACTATGGACAGACGAGGTTCAAATGTTGCTTAAGGTGAGTTTGAATTATAAAACCACCAGATTGCAAAGTTATCGGGTAAAAGTGCTCTTCTTCTGTGGTTTTTATAACTGTAGGAAGTGGTCATTTTGTGCGCTTGTGCATTCATTTTTTTACTGATTTCTGTCATATGGCGCATGAGCCAGGGATTCCCTGTAAGAAACATAAAATGTTTCCTGTTCACACAACAACAGAGCCTGGGACGTTTTCTAATCATTAAACTCTGGAACAACTTCTCAAATTGTGCCATTGTCAATGAAAATGTTTGTTGTTGTAGTGTAAATGAACAGTACAAACGCAACCCAACTTTGCCATTTTAATCAGAAAATGTTGTGTAAAGAGGACCTTAAACAACACAACATTCCTATTTGCCCTTCACCTCTACTTCTTGTCCCTGCCTAAAGCCCCCACCCTGGCAGTTTTTCCCACTACATTTATTTATCCTTTCTTAAACATTGCAGTTTTTTTCAGTGTGTGGTGGATGGTCACAGCACATCCTCATTTAGAGAGAACAAAGCAATGCCAAAACAGTATGTTAACAGAGAAAATTTTTCCGACAGTAATTCCTCAGTGTTTATTCAGTTAAAACCTGGATGTAAACAATAGAGGGTAAACAAAATACTGCTGGATTTTAAGTAGGTTACTGCAGTGCTTTTGTCTCTGAACACTAATTTTTGCTTCTTGCTTTTGTTTTTCGGGTTTTTTGGTCACACTTTATATATTGTTGTCCTATCATGGCTGTAGCCTTTTGAGGAACTCTCAAGGCTGAACTAAAGAATCTGTGGATGAAATAAAATATATTCAAATCTGCTTCTTACAGTATGTTAAAGCGACAGAAGTTTCTCAAAAAGTTAATTTTAAAAGAGTAACGGGGAGCCCGTATAGTTCTGTCCTCAATCTTGCTGCAAGAGGGAGATCAGCAGCATTTCTGACATCCCCTCTCTCGACTTAGCAGAAAGAACCTCTCTTTCTTCCTTTCAGCCGTCTGCACCCACCATGTCACCTGTGTGGAAGCCCCAGAGCCTAGGTGCCAGAGGTAATTACAGCTGCAACAAGCTCTCAGAGCAGGGCATTGCTGGCAGGTCACTGCCCAGGGAGAGATCGGTAGAAACCATGGCCACAACTCCTGTCGTGATTGGTGAAGAAATCAACCTGGAGGAGACAGAGTTAAAATAAGGCAGCAGAGACAAGAACAAGATAGTAATGGAGGAAAGATGGTCTGGTACAGCTGCAGACTTAAAACTATGCTTTTCATCGCAACTAAACAATGGGGAAAGGGAAAGAAGAAAAGTCCACAGAAAATTAGGATTAAACAATGAAGATTAGACCTTAAGATAGAGAAAGGCAAAAGGCAAAGTGAAGGAAAATGGTGGGGGCTCTAGTGTACTTTGTTGAAAGCGTGACATAGAGTATAGTACACACTCTGGCAGAGGGGCCTGAGGATCTTCCTCTACTGTCACCTTGACTCTAACTCTTGGTGCTGGTCCAACTGCCATCTTAACTCTAAATCTGGCTGTAGAAAATAGTCTCTGCCTAAAGTACAGTTTGCCTACATGAAGACTGGTCTGTACCATAAAATTAACCCACAGCCAATAACAGTGTGCATTGTTGTGCATTTCCAAGGCAACTTTATTTTTTATTGAATCATAACACAATGGTCACTCAACACAGGTGTAGTGACAAAAAGTCTCAAGTTTAAATCTGATTTATAACACGCAGATTTAAGTGAAGGGAAGTAAGAAGACATGACCAAAAGCAATAGGTTTCAGACTTAACAAACAAGCACCCTGGCCAGGGATTTAAAAGAACTCTGTGGCAAACCCTGTCTGCCTGTAAATCACCACAGTGTTAAGTTACCACTTCTGATTAAATAGTTTGTACTTGTGACAGTGCAATGACAATAGAAGCCAAAATCGTGGTCATTCTGCCAGGGTCCAGCTTCCAGCTTTCTCAAAGATAGTTTCCAATTCTGCCAGCAAGTTCAGGAATCGCAGCCAGCCTGCAGTTCTGCTAATACAGCATTTCAGTCTGACTGCTGGTAGTGGACATATCCCTCACATAGTTCAGGGAGTCTTGACATGGGCCAAAACATCTGCCGACGTTTTCAGAATTTCCTGATACTCCAGGTATCAACAGCTGTAAAAAAGCAGAAATCCTGTTTTAAGTCCAATTTCAAACACATTTTCAACATCCTCGACTGACAAAATGGACAGACACATGATCCTCCTCCCGGGAGTCCATTATGTGTCCAGCTGCACATTAGGGCGGAACAATTATTCACATTTGCAATATAATCGCAATTTTAATAAATGCAATTTCCAAATTGCAGAGGTCTGCAATTTTTGGCTATGTAAATGGATAAGACACATCCTTTAGGTGTTAATATGTTGCGTGGGTTTGCCCCAACATGGAAGGGAAGAGAGTTGCAGCAGTGAGATAATCAAATTTTATTATGCTTTTAGAGTTTATATAACCTTATTTTTTTTTTCCTTATTTTTTTTTTTTTTTTTACCAAAAAACGTTCAGGAATTACCCTTGCTTGTGGTTAATGCAGAGAAAAGTCAAAATTAAATCGCAATTGCAATTATGGTTGACATATATGACAAATTTCTACTTCACATCTCCGGTCGGGCACAGGGGCTCTCCTTTGCCCAGTCTTCTCATTGAGAAAATTTGAGCAATTGTATTCAGAGTCCAGGTGACCAGATCCATAATTTACAATTTGGAGGATATGTAAAAAGAGGTTCCAAGAAGATTGATAGAAGCAAAAGCAGGGACGATACGGGGGAGAGAGATGGGAAGGGAGAGGAAAAAAGAAAAGCATCCGCCTTCACCAAGAGCAGGAAGAAAGTCTGCTCTTTAATAAAGTGAACATTTTCTGTTGAAAAACAATGATTTGTTGGCTATCTGACTAAAATATATTTTGCCTTTTAAAATAAGATTAGTTACTCATTGAATATGAGGAGGGTGCCACACAAATGGTTTTAGACACAAAAGAAGGATTTCAATAAATGGACAGTAAATTGTCGAAATAATGACCGAGACGTGTAGACAGAAGAATAAGACATCGGTGTATGTAGTTTATTAGCAAAAGGAAGTTGATTTGGGGGTGAGTTATCCTTTAAATAGATCTAATTATAATTGTACTTGCAATTATTCTGTATTTTCTAATAGCCCTGCCAGACACTAGTGGCTACCTTTTTGCATGTATTAAGGTAATACTTTTTGCTTTGGGCATTCTCAGGTAGGTAGAGTAATAAATGAAAGACTGATAGAGTAAAGACAAGGAAAGAATCTCTTAAATGTGTCTTCCAGTACAAGCCTTGGATGCTTTTAATCCTGTTGTTTTGGGCCTCCTTTCAGCTAGTTTGTATGTATGTATGTATGTATGTATGTATGTATGTATGTATGTATGTATGTATGTATGTATGTATGTATTATAAAATGTGCACACGTTATTTAAATCTCAAAAGGAAAACCGCCTTCAAACTGGGGAAAAAGAAGAAAACAAAACTTCCTCCTGATGACATTCGTGGGGCACCTCACATTTCATCAAAAGTTGGATTTTATTGCACTTTGAGTTTATCTGTACATAAACTTTAGCAACACCCCTTCTTTGTTTTGTCAGGACCCTTGCTCTCCAAAAAAATAAAACTAAAAACAGAGCGCCGGGAACAGATCCAAGCAAAGAGTAAACTGTTTTACAGTTGCTGCACAACAAATAAACAAACATCTGGAAGCATTCAGAGCAGCCCATTAGAAGGGTTCTGGGCTTTGCCAAAAAGGGGTAAATGATGAGGAATGGGCTGTCGAGAGGCTTGTGGAGACAGGGGAGAGGCCAGATGATGGAGCTGTGGGTGTTAAGCACTGCCTTTTAGAGCTCAGCTGGGCTCAAAGAGATCTACACCTGCTGCTATCTTCTCTTTCCCTCCTTTGCTACACCAGACATCTGGATGGGGATACATGACTAATGGATGACTAAACTGCTCATGTTGAAACTTAGTTGTCATTATGAAGACAAAGGTTGTTGCTGTGATAGTGTTGTTTCTTAATGCACTAAGTACAACTAAGAAGTGAGCTTGCCGGTTCTGAAAAGTGGCATTGCATCCAACCATTTACTTAATGTGTATTTCTTGTCACTTTTATATTAACCAGAGCTAAATGCATTGATTATAACTAAACTAAAATTAACATATTTCTATGAGGTGCTGCTGGGTTATAATGTTTTTGTTGTAAATTAATTGATTCATTACCTAACAGACATCTGTTTCTTTACTCTGGTTTGTCACAGTACGTCATTATTTGCCTCGTTGATCATGATACTTCAGCTCTGTTTGATATCACTCTATAAAAACTCCCATCAGTTTCCAGAAAATTTTCCCATTCTCATTTGGACTGCCTCATCGTGTTCTGAGAGTATGAAAATGTCCTCATTGGAGCTTTTGAGAAAACACAGAACCCCTTTGACATGTCCCTACAGACAATATATCCAAGCTCAGAGATGTTTTGACCAGGTCCGTGATGATTATACCATCAGGATAGTCCCCTGATAAACATCATGGTTAAACAAAGTCATCAAATGGCCTCTATTTAGTTAAAATGAGCCATATGGAAAAAGGAAAAAGAAAAGAGTAAACTTTTCCTCCATATTATATCAAGGTGTCCTTTGCAGAGTCGCTGTTTGCAAACCTTGGCAGTAAAGCAGGGAAAAGATGACATGAGCACTCAACATTTATTGCAGGTGACAAAAGATGAAATACTGGTATCAAAAGTTAGGTAGTGAACAGATTTGCCTGCCAAATATTCAACATAGTGGAGACAAACCTCTATCTAAAGTTTGCACAAATGAGTTTTTTAAATCTACCATGAATGAAGTTTAATTTTTCTTCTTATTGTTTAAGTTGTCGTTCTTTGCATGTGCGCTAATTGTTTTTTCCTTTTAGCACACGCAGCAATACATACAATCATACATAAAACGTATGATATATATATAGATTCTTTTTTTTGTTATATTTTTTCAAGCCATTCAGATTGTTATGTTTTCTGTCACAGCTCTTTTTGCATAACGTCTAAATAAGGTAACAGGTGTCCCACCATTTTTCCGCCATGTTTAGTTGTCGCTTTGATTTTGTTGTCCAAACGGAAATATGCTAAAGCCATCAGTGGGCAAGTCTCAATGTATTAACCCACACAAGTCACTCCTCCGGCCCCTGTTATAAGAACCTTGTCAAAGTGCTTGGTTAAACTTTTTTTTTTTGTGGGAATGTGGCCGCATCAGTGGGGAAGGTCCCCCTCGTTTGCACAAAGCACTTCCAGGATCAATGCTTCAGTATTTGTTGCCTGTAAGGAAGAGGGATTTGCCTGGAGACTTCATCTGATCAAGGGCTTGGTTCCTTCTGAGTATGGAAATGAAGGACATTACAAAGCAGTGCACTGCTGATAACGCTGAAATTTCTACAGACTTTATTTTAGATATCATAGCGCTTGCTGTGTGCTCGCCTATAGTTTCTTGAGAGCACAACTGTAGTGTCTATTTCGAGTAGCATTATGATATAAGCAGCAATGTTTTCTATTGTTTTGGGCCTTACAGGCTTGAACCTTGTAGGCTGAATGAGTTTGGTCCTTATTGACATGATAACATCACAAGGTTATTGCAGATGTGTCAGTTGCACAATCATGAAGTGAAACTAAGAGTTTACTACAGCCTAAAACTGCACTGCTGGATTTAAATTTCCTGACTGTGGAGGCCGTTGGAGTACATCAAACACATAACCACAATAAAGAAACAAATCATTTGAGATGATTTGATATTTGCGGCCTGTTGTATTATCCTGTTTGAAGGAGCTATCAGATCACACTGCAAAAAGGGAACTAAAATTAAGTAAATTTCTTGAAATTAGTGTATTTTCCCTTTATTTGAGCCGGTAAATAAAATTATCTGCCGATAGAATGAGTATTTTGTCCCCTAAAATAAGATAATTAGATATACTGCACTTGAAATAAGATGATTGAGATCAGTTGTTCCTGTTTCAAGTGCAAAAAGCTTATTCCATTGGCAGGTCATTTGCCAGCTCAAATCAAGGACAAATGCATGTTTATTTACCTTTTTGCAGTGCATGGGTACACTGTCACAAAGGGATTATTATGGTCAGTAACATTTAAACAATGCTCAGTTGTTACTAATGTGCCCAAAATGTGCTAAGAAAATATCACACTACCACCTTCAGCCTGAACCATAGAAACAAGGCAGGATGGATCCATGCTTTCATGTTTTTATAGTGTTTTCTGACCCTACCATCTGAATACTCATGAACTCATACAATCAGTCAATATCCCTTAAGGAAGTAGTCAGTCAGGTTCCCGTATTCAGTTGTGAAAATATCCCGTTATGTATAGTTGTGCAGATTTTTATTTGTTTGTTTTTGAGATTGCAGAAGCATTTGGTCCTTACAAAAAAAAAATCTTACAGTGTTGAAGCTTCTCTTTTGTGTTATTTTGTGTCCGTCAACCCTGTAACTTTAATGAAAAAACAAAAGTCTTAAAACTCTTTCACAGTGAAATGTAACTTTGTTTTTGTCATTTCGTCTCCTGCATATCTCAACAGTCACATCAGTATTGTTAATACTCCCCTTGTGTTACGCAGCCTGTATTTCCTTTATCTGGCTGCGATGATGTGGCATTATTTCTCTCAGGAGTGGATTGGAACAGCAACAAGAATATCCATTTAAGCCAGTATATGGAGATAGATGAGGGTAGAGGGGACAAGGTAAACTGGGCCTGCAATCCCTCATCGTCGCTTTAAATGAGAACACTACTCAGCTCACATTCAGAGCTCTTTTCTAAGGTGTGTTTGGCCTTGTTATTGCTAGCCCTGAAAATCACCTTTCTGCATTCTCTCCTTCACAGTCAAGCTAGATTAAAATGCCAAGATAACCTCCTCAACGTCCATGACAGGCTTCACTGCCAGTTTCTGACAAGCAAGTTCTAAACTGCTTTGAGAAAGCAGCCTTCCACCAAGTGTCATTATCTCTCCGTTATCGGATGGCACTTCTCTAGCAGTGTGTGAATAATTCTTTTTGTGCTGGCTTTGGGGAATTGTCAGTGACACTATTGTTTTTACCTTGCCTTTTGATGTCGCTGAAAGAGTCTCCTGAGTGTCTTGGGTTCTTAAACTGATGTTGGGTGTATACAGCAGAAACTTAAAGTGAAAAGATGGCACTGTCAACTTCTTAGGCAGCCCAAAATCTTCTGCTTCCTTTGCTTCTGCATAGGGTGAATACTTTTCTCTGTGATATTTTGTAAATATCGTTTTGTTCATGCGTAAATAATTTTTATGTAGTCTTAATAAAGCCATTAAAGGGTTTCAATATGATGGGCAGAGAAGTTCAGCCATCAGTTTGGGTTTTCAGGAAAAAAAATGTCAAGAATAAATAAATCTGATCCTGAAGGCTTTGGAAACCACTCTTGTTTTGATAAATGAACATCTTTTCCACTTAGCTTGGATGTACTTTACAACTGGTCCATCCATCTTCAGCGTAAAATTATTATGACGTTTGAGCCATTTTCTCAGCAGCAGGAAAATATTTAGCCTCTTAAATCTTTACAGTCCGTGACCATTACAGTCAAACCTTTCTTATTTATGATGATACAAAGCCAGTTGGACTCAACCATTGGAACCTCCTTAGGCACACACAGATGTAAGCCTGTTGGCTGCTTTGCATAATGTTGAAGGCAGCAAGACAAGGACGTGAGTTTCAGCCAAGGGCCCAGCCCTCTTGGAAACTCATACAGCTGGTGCTCTTGACATTGGTCCACATCCCAGTTGCACTGGTCATTCTCAGGGAAACAGCAGAACATGAATCATCCAATGTGGATTGGTGTGCTACAGACAGCTCTGATTTTGATCTAGCAGCATTCCTTTTTCTACTGTGAGCTGCAGCAAAACAGAGATGCAGTATGTCAGTGTGACGTCATTTAGTTAAATTTCAAAAATACTTTATTAACAGTATAATGTTGTTACTCATGTGGTTTCTTCACCGAGTTGTTGTAGATACTTATGGCTGCAGGTAGAAAGCATCTGCAGTCGGTCTTACAGTGGATCTGGAGAAGCCTCTGACTGAAGACACTGTTGTTGGACAACAGTCTGATTAAGAGGATGCTTAGAGTTGTCTATAACGTTCTTTGTTTTATGGAGAAAGTCATTTATACATGTTCTAGAAGAGACCCCAGAACAGAGCCAGCCTTCTTTTAAAGCTTTTTGAGCTTCTTTAAGTCAGTTGCTCTGATGCTACTACCCCAACAGATGATGGCAGAGGAGATCACACTCTCCACAACAGACTTATTGAAAATATGCAGCATCTTGGTGCAAACACTGAAGGACCTAGGCTTCCTCAGGAAGCTCTGTGCCTTCTTGTAGATAGCTCCACCATTGTGTCTCCAGTCCAGTTTGTTGTTCAGGTGAACACCGGAGTATTTATTCTCCTCCACCACCTCCACTTCTTCTTCAATGATGGTAATGGGGTTCAATCGATTCCTGTTTCTCCTGAAATGTACATAGTTTCAGGTTGGCCAGCACTCATGTTGGTTGAAACGACACAATCAAAACTTATGGTTTCGTTTTGTAACCTTTGTGATTACTGAAGGTGAGACTCCATCAGGATGGTCTACGCTGCCAGATGGTTTTGGTTTTAGTCTGCTTCTTGAAAGACATTTACTAAACGGGCAGATGTTGAACACCTTGGGATTTTAAATGGGACAAGATCCGATCAGTTAGTTTGTAATCACTGAGCTTTCAAGGTGATATTATACAGAGTTAAACCATTTATAATGTATAGTAAGAAGAATCTGAGCCAAACCTGTTAAATCGTGTTAGTTTATGTATAATTTGTTTTTATGTTGCTGTTCCTCCTAAATTATATTCTTTGTAGACTGTTGACGTTAATGCAGGAAAATGGATCTAATACAGCAATCATTTAAGAAGAGCATATGTGTTAATGCTGGTCTGTTTAATGGTTCAAACAAATTAGATTTCAGTTTAGTTACTGGCATGTTTATCATACTTTTTTTCTGAGCAGCTTTGTCACATTACCAAATGTCTGTCCAACATGTTAAGACATGCTGGTAAATCAGCAGGATTCAGTGTTAATTCACACAGTAACATAAAGACGACATATTGGAGGACAGAACACAAGTGGTAACATTATATCAGTAGAATTTTAGATAATTCAAAATCTTAGATTGTTTTATCAAATCCACAGGCCTGTTTTTGTTATGTTGTAAATTGTCCACAATTACATGTTGTAAACATCATCGATGATGACAGTATCTACTGTGAATTAAAGAGTTGGGCAGCTACTGGATCAAGAGTGCAGTCGTAATATCCAGTGCAACTTTATTTGTAGAGCACAGCAGTGGACCAATGTGCTGTACAGAGTCAAAATTAATAAAACAGAAATACATTTATTGTCAAACAATGGGGAAATTCAGGTGTGACATTGATTAAAAAAAGAAAAAAAACATAGGCAAGATACACCAGAGTTACACACTTGATTCTGTATTATAAATCCAAAGCTAACTTGAAGGAAAGTTCTAACACAAAAGAGAATGAACTTACCATAAAAGGAAAAAAGAAAAATTGTGTAATTATTAATTCATAATTGGGCATTTTCAGGTGAAAATGCATACATTACGTTAACAAAAAAGGAATGCAATAGTCAAGTTAATAATAGAGGAAGACATCATCCGATTAACAGAATGATGAGAAAAAGCTGCAATATGCATGATTGTATAAAGCAAACAGCTCAGAGTAGCTAAAGCATCTGCAAATAGATATTAGGATCTCAGAGGCAGTGTAAGCGATTCTTGATCGCCTCAAGAACCCATGCAACATTTAGCATGAAACACAGACAGCACAAAAATCAAATTTAATACATGTGTGAAACAAAAGAAAACATAGTAAGATGCATAAAATCAGATAAAATTTTCAAGACACCAAATAACATAAGATAGAATAAGATAAAATAAGCTCTTTACAAAGTGTTAAAAGCCAAAGAGAATAGATGGGTTTTAAGAAGCGTTTTGCAAACAGACAATGAAGAGGCATTTCTGAGATGGAGGGGCAGTTTGTTCAAAAGCTTAGCAGCTGCTACACTGAAAGCATAATAAAGCTATGATTATCAAGGCTGATTAGAAACCTCTGTTGTTTAGAAAACATTAGCGGTATCTCAGTAGTTAAAACTAAGGTTATTTTAATGGTCTAATTTGATCTTCTGTGGTCTTTTTTTAATCTAAGAGGGGAAATAAAAGGAAAAATTGGGTAAAAAAAATGTAAAACCTTGTGAAGAGACTACAGTTTCTGTTGATCAAGATGATCACTTTAAGATAGTACAGCAGCGATGATCTCCTTTGATCTGGGTTTGGAAGTCTGGCAATTTTGCACTTTGGTTTTGGAGCCAGGTGACATACCCAGAAAAAAGTTATCAAAGCCTATAACATCAATCTAAAACAGGAAAACCAAAGAAAGGAGTTTTCCAGAGATGTGAATATTGGTGTAAATACAGCAAGACTTTGATGGGGAAATTAAATAGTATGTTCTTGAATATGAGTTTCCATCGTGTTTTCTGCCAGGGAACAGCAGAGCATCAACCCAGATCTCAAGTTAGTGTTTTTAAAAACTTGTGTTACATGGGTCTAAATCTTAGAAAATTAAGTTGAACATCAAGTATGATCTACTGTATGTGTGCCAAAAAAGTGCATAGTAAATATTTTTTTTTAGTAGACCATTGTGGTTCCTAAAATCATGCACACTCGAACACACTCATTCCCAGGTACCCCCAGTGCTCAAAGCTTTGGCGGTGAGAAGGAAACTCATCTGTCAATTAGGGTAAGCTCCACTGGGCTATTGTTTAAACAGATTTTTTTTTTTAAACTACTCTCTGGATTCCCTCTGGTGAATCCAGTGATTAATTGTCAACGGCCTCCGTGTCAATATACAATTGGGAGATACTGAGCTGTAATGTCTACACAACTATTGTCAGACTATCAACATTTCTCGCATTAAGTACCATTCAGTTTATTCACAGCATTGAACTGTTGGAAATCCTATTTGGATTTTCTGCTTCTAGGCAGAAGGCCATTATCCCATATGTTTGAATACCAATGCAAGAAATGGGAGGTTTTTCCTGTAGATTGTCAGGCTTTTCTCACCTATTTATTTATTTATTCATTCATTCATTTCAATTAAGTGCATTATGTTATCTTCAAAAAGAAGAGCCTCAGCTTCAGGAGGCAATGGATGTTTTTTACTCCTCATATAGAAGCATCAAACTAAAAATGAAAAGAGCAAGGTCACTGAAATGCTACCAAGTCCAAAACAACCTTTTAATCTGTCACTTTGATTTGCTTATTAAGCCTCTTTAAACAGACAGAGCAGGTTTCTCTGTCATGATAATATGAGTGGACAAGTTATTTCGCCATCATGGGTTGATATAAAAATAGTTCCTGGCATGAAGCTGCAGTACAAGATGACTGAGTAGACTGATTTTTTTTTCTTTTCACACATCAATTTAACTGATGCTGCTGATATTAAACATATAGACAACTGTAGCCTATATAAATATGGCTACAGTTTTTTATATTTTTTTTACAATGCAACAAGACTATTTCTTAAATACGACTTTATGAATAACATCCCCCAAAACAGACACAATAAAATTACTTACTAAAAAGTAATTTTAGTTAAGTAAAATAGAAGATTATCTTTGTCTCAGGAGTTAAATGCCAGCAGTGCCTCATAAAAGAGCTAAAATATGGCTCCTAACTTGACATCATTAGCAAGCGTTAACACATGACCTTTGGCAGCATCTGCAAATGACTTCACACCATTTTTAGCATCTTTTGCAGCAATAACTCTGTCTTAAGGATTTGGACAGTTGGATAACAGAAATAGGGCAGATGGCATAAAATTGGCTAGAGTGAAGCTGTAGCTTGCTGTGGGAATTTTAGGTTTGTTTTCCATTTGGACCTTAGGTTGTAGGGTCTCCTGGCAAGCAAAATGCTTTTTTTGCCCTTGTATCTAATATGTCATTGGTTAAGATAACTATTTATATATTCCTGATATTTATACTGTCCCTATAAACAAAACTGTGTTTTGAACTGTCTTCCAGATTATGGTTCAAAAGGAAGTAATATTAAGATAACCTTAGGTGAAAAGTGATGATGGAGCCACAGGCATCTGTTGTTAGTGCATTTCCTGACCTAATATGTAATTTACATGGATGAACTGAAAATCTGCAGTCTATTTACACCTCATGCTTTGCTATGCAAAAGTACTGATAGCCCCTAAACCTTTGCAGTTTTTTCTTTTATTTACGACCACAATCTTTACACAAAGGAGTGTATAAATATTCAGTAGGAGACAAAGGAAAAGGATAAATGTTTTTTGTAAATGAACAAGGCTCTTAAAGTGTGGCAAGCATTTGTATTTTACCCCCTTTACAACTTTACCTTTACACCTCTAAATCACCTAATTAGTGAATGGAGTCTATTTGTGCATAATTGTATCTCAGTACAAGTACAGCTGTTCTGTGAAGACCTCAAATATCTTATAAAGCACAGTATTGAACAAACAGCATCTTGAAGTCCAAAATACACTTAAGACAAGACAATTGCAGACACATTTAAAACAGGATAAGGATAAAAACAAAATATACCAAGGCTTAAACATCTGACAGAGTAGAATGAAAGCAGTACCGTTTTTGACCCAAATATCAGCTATTTGAGACATATTAAATGATTTTTCATTTAATGTATGGATGGTCCTTGAAGGCTGCCCTTCTCAAAAACTCCCCTATATAACTTGAGATGGTTGGACGTGGCTCTGAATGAGTCATGTGACCTAGAGCGCCGTTTTATTCCCCTAATAATAAGGATACTCTCGAGGGGTGAATGTGGCCTTGTCTTTACCAGTAACTTCATGACTTCTAAATCTACTTGTCCAACGGGGTCTGCTATCATATTCCTAAACTCTGAGAGAGACTGTTTAATTTTGCTACAGTGCAGCGTTGCCAGTGGCCATCAGGGATGCTAAACCAGGAAGTTATATATCTAGCGCCCCTGATGGCTAAAAGTTACATGTTGCTGCTTTAAAAAAGTAATTGTTGAGAAAAAGGCACAAAATAAATAATTTAGTTTGCTCCAACCATGCGGAAAACAACAGCAAAAATTAAATGGCGTACCGCGAGCGAGCTATTTTTAGAAACGTAACGTCACGATGACGTCACATCACGTGGTATGCAGTAGGGCAAGCTTGCATAGTCCGCCGCTGTGTCGCTGTAAAAGAGACGTGCGTTACCCTTGGTTTTACTCGGTAAACGACTGCTTTTTCCAAATCTAAAACCATGGTTTTTAAACATTGTTGCTATGGAACGTGCAACAGCGACTCGAGGTACGCTGATCGGCCGCATATGAAGGATGTTTTCTTCAAGACTGCCAAGGAGAAATGTGTGCGCTGGGTACACCGGTGCGGTCAGCCTACACAACAGTTCAACCCGGAAAAAGTTACCAAATTCAAGTACATATGTAGCAAGCATTTTGTCGGAGGAAAGGGCACAACCGAAGAACATCCTGACCCAATTCCAGCGACATCAAGTAGTGAGCAGGTAAGAGTATTTTGGTGGCCGACATGTTAATAATGAAGCGCCTGCTATCATGATAGCATATAGGCTATCATGGTAGCAGGCGCTAACATGATACCCTGCTACCAGGATAGCTTACTCAAAAACATTTCAAATAAGACAAACATTAAACATATACCGATCCCTGGACGGTGATTACAAACAAAAAAACGGCCGACGACGCCATGACCGCCGCGCAGGAAAAAAAAACAACAAAGTTTACCGTTCGATCAACTCGGCCCGTTTTCCGGTCTTTTTAAGCCCTCGACACTCAAGCCATCGTTTGAGCTGAAGGTTGGTGTGTTCTTCCACAGTGCGACCAGTAATCCGTGCGCCCGGAACATCGTCTTGGGAAAGTTTAACGGCTGTAAAGTCGGTCATATCGCTGGTTCTGTTGCGCGTGTAATAGCTGGTTGCTACGGGCGTTCTCTACCTGTATGCCCTACCTAAGCGGCAAAAGGGGCGTTGCTCTTGAGACGGTGACGTCACGTGCGCGGTACGCCATTGAAGGTTTCTGGTCAAATGAGACCAAAATCATGCTTTTTAGCCTATATGTAAAACTCTATATATGGTGGAAAATACAAATAATGTTCAAGAGCCACTCTACAGACTATGTACAAACTGCAGTTAGTGAACAACTTGGGCGTTTTTAGTTTCTTGTGTTTTTATTACGAAAACTAAAATATGGAATGCTGCTGTAAGTTTGGTTGAAGGATGGTGTTTTATCATGTTGAATTTGCACTCAGAAGTTTTGAAAAATTTTGAAAAAGAGGACAGATTAATAAAAGTTTGAAAACCAGAAGTTTAGATCAAAGCAAATGTGTGTTAGCATGCCCCATTTATAGTCTATTCCTAAATGCAATAGCGTATCTGCGGCAAGGCTTGAATATTGCCCTTCACAGACATTCCTCACTTAATCTGACGGAGGTTGAGCTATTTTGCAAGAAGAATGGACAAAAAGGTCATCCGGTAGAATCTGTAGACTCATGGTGTTTGAGTATGTATGAATGCCACACGTTTATTTTTTTTCACCATTAAAAAAATTAAATAAATAAATAAATTCTATTTCACAATTATTTGCTGCTTTTAGTTTTTGTGGATTTTGGGAAACGTTCAAAGGGTGTGGATACTTTCCCAATGCTCTGTATAAAAAACTGCTTGGTTTTTTTTCGGTTAATGTGCAGTTGATAAAGCCTATTCTTTACTCTAGTAATAAGGTGATTTGTTGATACCTAACAGGGCGTGGCAACGTAATTCTGCCAAAAAAACTACCAACAACAAAATGAACAAATCAAGGGCATTAGCGCTTTGATGTGAAGTTGATAATATTTTCCTTCATTTATTCCCATGCCCTGAGATGACATCCTGCCCCTATTAGGTTTGAAATCTCATCCCCTTCTCCTCTACACCTCAGCTGTGACTCAACCAAGCAGCCAAGCAGATAATACGCTGTGAGCTCTGAAACATGTACCATTATAATTAGCTTTGTCAGGTCCTAGCCCTTATAACCCTCATGCAGATAATATGATAATATGTCTTCATAACCGGCTGACCTTACATGCTCAATATTTCTCCCCTTATGAAGATTACATGTCAATAAAGTAATTGAGTCCCGGGGTGTGTGGCAAGTGAAGATTTAGGTTATTGGACTTTTCGGGGCAGTGATGTACGAGCGTTATTATTCTACCTGTCAGGAGATGTGCAAGGGCTGAGGACAGTCCGAGAGTGTCAGGGGAGGGAAAGGAGAGGTAAGGAGGGGAAAAAAGGGGCAGGCAGAGATAAGGGAGAAGAGAAAGAGACAGGAGGATGCAGAAAGAAATGAAGTGAGCCAAAGAAGGCCACAGACAAGGGAGTGTGAGAGAAACGGAAATGAACAGGAGGAGGGAGCAAGACTCGGTGAGAGCAAAGGAGGCAAGCTCATTTCTCACAAGGAGGGACGGATCCACAGTTAATCATTCCTTTATACCTTCAGCTCTCTATCCCAGCCCTTACTCTCTGCATATGAGCAGGGGATGTGTCATATTAATTAAAAGAAATAGAGTTGCAGCAGGGCCATTCATCTGAATGGGACACAGAGAGGCCAGAGGCGCTTGAAATATTCCACACAACACAAAGCCATCATCACCTCAGCCTCACATCTGGCTGGCAACTGTGAGCTCATCATTTTAAATTCTAGCAGGAAGTGACAGCTTGTAATTTAACAAAGGCATATTTTTCAGCTGCACGTGGTGTCACCAGGAATCCATTTTTCATCACTTCAAAATTAGCTGATGCTTCATTTGAATGTTCAGTCTTGCAACTGTTATATCCATTTAGCTAGTTAAAGATAATTTTACCCCCTAAACATAAGGTCTTAATATGCATTAATATCTACATATTTTACATAATATTAAGTTGCACAATTTTCGGTTTCAAGCCATTGGCTATATTATTTAAAAGCAAAAACCATATGAATACACAAATATTTTTCATAAATCTTATTCTCTGTCAAACACGTAATTTACTCCCTTGGACTAAATATAATGCATAGTATAATCACGCACACCTTCTTCATTAATGCAACAAGCTGCATATGTAGACATTGTAAAGATTCTCAAATGTTTTTAACTTGCAACAAAAAGTAATTAAGGTGTGCCAAATCAATAAAAGAATTGTAACTGTTCTGGTTTCTATTTGATAACATACAGTCCCAGAAAAGGTTGTTTGAAAAAAAAATGTTTATTAGCATTCAGCAGAAGACAATTAGGAAGTATCCTGTATTGAGTATTGTGTATTTCTAAACATGGTAAAAGCTCTGGAAATCTTCAGTTGCTCTTGGGCTCATTTGACTTCACCTTGTTTACTCTGTCAAAAGACAAATAAATAAAGTATTTAGTTGCTTTTATTATTGTTGATATAACCACATATGGTACAACAGCACAATGAAGCGAATGTAAAATCTGAGGTTTGTTTAAACTTATTTTGAAAGAGAGAGAACAATAAACAATTCTTAAAAGTGAGCAGGCTAAACGCAGCAAGACAGGATTTCACTACCTTTAAATTAACATATAATTTAAACCATTTAAATTTTTTTTAAAACCACCTAAAACTGCCATGTCTGCAAAACCATGTATTTAACAGAAAGTTAAGTCACAAAACTAATATAGTTTGGAAAAAAAATTAAAACAATATTTGAAGTAAGACAACTATGTGAGAAAAAAGTTCCCCTTAAGTTTGTGCAAAAAAAGGCTGCAAAGGACTAAATAATTTCTTCCCGTTCTCTGTTCTTACATGTTCTTGTTTGTTTGTTTTTTTTTTTTTTTGTATTGCTCCAGTTTCAAAATCCAAACTAAATAGACTATAAGATTTTAAGAATTTCGCACACATGTGGTGTAAAACTGTTTGGACTCTAGATGGTGCTTACTATGAATTTAGTGTTGTTTATATAGTGTTGACTGGTTATGTATTTAAAACTATTTATGTAACCATTTTTTGCAAAGCTGTATTGCAAGCCAAAAAACTAGTTTGAATGAATGTGCAAACAGCTTCCCATAGCTGCACTGTTAGATGACCATATCTGTTTTATCTGTGTATTTCAAAAGCCATTATTGCATTTCTTTGGTGTCGACTGCTTTAGATAGTTGCTTGCTTTACTCATTCTTGTTTTAGTCATAGTAGTTAGCTCAAACAGAAATATAAACATGTCATCTTTTAATTTAGATTGAAGGTTATCTCTAAATGACATATTCTCTGAATACAACTCATAAACCATGTCTGTATAGTACAACAGTTTTTGGTAAATGCTAGATATACAACAGGGAGAAATTAATTAAAAACCTTGTTAGACTTAAATTAGTTTACAGTCCTGCACCGTCGTCACAAACAACGGTGCAAAGCATTTCCAAATTTGTATTTCAAATTAATTTTGTAATTCGTTTTTCAAACAAAAGCCTGCTAATAGAGTTAGATTACATTATCTTAAGTGATGTTGATTTTAACACTGTTTTTATCAACAGTATATAGTAATCTCAGCTACTTTTACTCATTTTTTTTTTCTTGCAGCATTTAGTGACAAACTGTGCTAAATGCTATGTGTCGAGGTACCATTTTACCCATCATAATTTGACTGTCAGCGCTGGAGACAGAGGAAATGGGATGTGAAAATGAGTGTATTCGATTGAAGTCCAACAATGAAGGTTACAAACAGCTGTGAAAAGAGACAGAAGCAGGGGGACACACAAAGGCAGGGTGGACGAGCAATGTTAAAGGATATTTTACCGTGTCCCTTCGGATTAGGCCTGGAGATTGATATCTTCCAGTCAGATGAAGCCCTGACGTGAGTGATCCAGCCCCTCCATCATTGTGACATGTGGCTCTTGGCTAACGCTCATTCGTGTTGATGGGCACACCCTTCGCCACAAGGGCCTTGGCTAACATACCCACCTTCTTCTGTCCCTTTATGTGTCTGCCGCACTCTACCATCTCTGTTCTTTTATTTCTATTGCCCTTCTCCCCTGTTTTCTGTCACCATGTCATGTCCGATCACTGTACGGCTGGGCAGGCACTCGGTCGGATAGGCAGGAAGCAGGAGCCCGTGGTAGAGAACTGCCCTAACAGGCGTCGGGATGGGCGCTGAAATGACTCTAATAATGGCGTCTTCATGTGGGCCCAACTGGACAGTCGGTTAGCAGAGCCAAGACAGAGAGTAATAAGTGTTTGATGTCTCCAGGCAAAGGAAGTGTGAAGGAGCAAAGGCAACACTGGGCACTCTGCTGAGACAGGTTCACCTAGCCGGGCTCTGAAGTTGGAGATTGTGGAACGAGATGTCAGATTGGTATTGATATGTGTCACGCTGGGGGGTCGTAAGGCTGTTTGCCTAAATGAGTGTCCTCCAAGTGGTAGCAGCCATGCATTAATTGATGCATACGTCAGAAGAGAGGGTAGAGGACAGCCTGATCTGTCTGTCGCTTAGGGAAAGGTGAAAACTTCAAAAAGCAACTGTCAATTTAACAGCATTGCGAATAAAGAGAGCGACATGTAACTGTATCATCAGTGCATGTTCATCTGCATGTGTAACACTCCAGCGGGGCCAACTCTTGTGGCTAAAGTTATTGGCCATCTTTGATTTGATGGAAATTGCTACTGACAGGCAGCGAGGTGCCATTCTGTCTGCTGATGCGTGAAGTCCATCATTGTCTGTGTAGTTGAGTTTAGTTAACATGACACTTAGCGACTGACATTGCTTCAGAGCCGGCAAAACACTGTCATTGTCATGTCATTTATCTTTTGCTAGCCAATTTACAATGTGTTCCTTTCTGAATGCCTCACTGAGCACCTCTTGGTTTTTTACTGCCGGGATGAGTAGCTTGACAGAGCTTCGGTGCCCTGCGAGTGTATGTCAGCCCCCTCAAAACATTTTAAACACCGCACCTTCTGCTAATAAAGCCACAGCTGTCCTCTCTGCTATGGCTATCTGGTAACAAGCTACTTCCCTTTGAACAGTTTTATGTGGTTGTAATTGACCTGACAATGGGGTTCATTATGCAGTCCCTTTCATGCTGTTTTGCCTGATAATTATTATTTAATGTGTTCAGATGGAGAGCATCATTAATTCATCCCTTCCTCCAATGTCAAAGAGATGAACAGTGAAGTTATCATTCTCTGGTGATTAATATTGTGCTCTTTTGTTATTGAATCCTGTCCCAGTGATTAAACCTCCATTGAGTGACTCACCAGCCGCTCTTATTAACAGTGCCATTAAGCAACACAGTCAAACCTCTAATTGGAATTTTTACTTTTTCCTTCTATTTTGGTCAGAGGTTTGAACCACTTATCTGTGCTTTTCTTTTAATTAGAAATCCTGGGTGTAATGAAGAACTCAATCGATCAGTGTCAGGCCATGCGGTGTGCATGGTTGGTGATTTGTGAGCCACATATTAACTGAGAAAATGAGCGCCTATGATTACTTGCATCATTAGTGGCTTCATGTGCCCTTAAGGCTAGATGAACTCTAGCAGTAAATAACTTGCATGTCATTGTTGTGCATAAAGTTATTTTTTTTCTTCCTTAAATCATACAAGGTGTCTCTGTGCTGGCTTGACAGTAGTAACATCTTATATCCAGAGATACTGTAAGAAATGTTCTCTCTGGGCTATGTGTGTCAAAAAATGTCAGTAAAATTAATGTAACGTTCCTTTTTTTAATCAGAATGCCTGCAAAACAATTTTGAAATAAAACTGCATTTTTTCCAAATTCTATTCTGTCTTAATACAATGAAACCACAGAGTGATAACTGGCAAACATTTTTCTACTTTTAATAAATAATAAAAGCCCCAACCCACTCCAGCCCCCAGTTCTCGGGGATGAACATAACTTTACAGCGGTTACAAACTATTTAGATAATCCTTATATTAATAATTAAGTTTTTCCAACTATTTTGACATTTCAGTGTATTCTGCACATGTCTATGGTTAAATGGGATTTGTGATTGCTGGAAAAAAAACTTAATTAGATTTAAGTATGTTATTTTGAGCACAAATTCAGGAGAACGCCTTAAGCCCCAGCCCCCGCTGGGGTTTATTAAATTTAATTGAACCATCACTTCATAAAGCCAGCCCTAATTTTAAATGTCTTTCAAAGTGTCCTGCACTTAAAAAAAAAGCTAAAAGCAGTTTGTAGATATGTTTTTTTTCTCTTGACTTGTTAGAGAACTGCTTGTGTTAAAGCCTGTATAATGTTTCTTTTCATTGCCCCTCCTCTCTGCGTTTTCCCAAGACTCTTCCTCGGTGAAAAATGGGACGCATTTCTCTGATAGCCTGTGTGAATGTCGAGAGTATTAATGGGTAATGAATTACAGATGAACATCGATGTAAATTAATCTCCTCGATGTCCCAGGGTAGCGTGGTGGCCATTTAAAAGTTTAATCAATACACTGAAGTCAAAAACATGCCAGTGCTGTCGCTGAATGGATGCAGTAAATGACCAGGAGGTTAACAGTGGAACTATAAGCCCCGGGCATGGATCATATCAGCTATTTATGTTCAATGGCCATAACATTTTTCTTAGCTGGTAAAGGCTGAATTTCACCTTAAAGCTGAAAGATACTAATAGCTGATTTATTTGAGATTCAGAAGAAACAGCTTTAAGTTTAGTTACTTTTAAAATGTAACTAATGTTGAACGTTGTCTATTAATAATATGCAAACGTCTTGACTCCTTTCCTGAGGATTGAGCATCATAAAAATATTGAGACAGATATTTGCTGACCTACCAACAGCATCAGTTTTTTAACAGCCAATTACTCACTTTACTCGCTTTCTCACATTTAACTCTGGCTTCCTCCTTCTGACACATAAACATACTATAATATCCATCCATCCATTTTTTAACATGCCTATCCCTTGTGGGGTCGCGAGGGGTGCTGATGCCTATCTCCAGCTATCAATGGGCGAGAGGCGGGGTACACCCTGGACAGGTCGGCAGTCTATTGCAGGGCCATGCTATAATATAAACTGACCAAAAACTTAATAGGAATTCCTTCATTGTCGCACAATGTGGACACTTGAAAACCATGTTTTGCGATATTGAACATGATCGGATGAAGGATTTGTTAACAGTCCTGTCACATTACTGTACGTCTACCTTGTGTTTCAATGTTGTACAAAGATGTGTCACGTTAAGTAAATACCATCCTGTTTCTACACATCTGTAAAATACACGATGCGATCTCCAGCTAACCCGAGCTGATGCAGAGTTTTTGGAAATTTCAAAAAAAATCCTTGGTATGCACGAGCAACACAGAGAAGCCTTACATGCCGCAATTAGAAACCACTGTTACAATTATACGAGTGCTATATTGCAACAATAACTTGTTAATAACTTTAGCCATGCTACATAATGCAGACACTATATCTGCACACTTATAACATCTGTATAGGGTAATACCGTTGAATATTATTTCAGCCCAAGATGGTGACATGAATCATTAGCAAGTACAAAACAAGACAGGGACAGGATGGCAAAAAATTACTCACTAATTAAATTTTAAAATAATTGATCCTGTAAAAATATATATATATTTTAAATTGAGTGAATTGAAAAACAAATTGAGTGCTATTTCAGTGTTTGATAAATAAAAGTAAATAATATTTTCCTTTGATAAAGCCAAGTGCAAAAACGAGAGTTGCAAACCAAATATGACCGAAAATCAAACCAAAAGCCTGTGTCAATTAGCTGATACAGCTGAATATTCAGTACAAAGAAACTGACAGAGCAGGCTTTATGTTTGCTCTTAAAACAATCAGTTTGGTCTTTCTTTAGTGTTTCTTCTTTCATAACTAGATTTAAACACGGCGTGCCTCTTTTAGTTTGTTACATACATTGAGAACAGGTTAGCCACCTAGAAGTTACGTCACATAAAAGTTGAAAATTAATCAGTCATTTAGCATATAGTTAGCCCACTGTACAAGAGCCAAACAGCCAAAAAGTTATTCTGTTGGTTTTGCTACTTCAATGTAAGTTGGGCGTTTACCTTAACGCTTATGTAGAGTGGCTAAAAATCTTGTGTATAGAGTACTAACTACATTATGTAACCTTTAAATACACTCTACAAACTAACTTGAATACATATTTAACAATGTTACACAGTACATCAAACAATAGTTGCTTCTCTGAGATTTTTGCTGATTTCTTTCCATTGTGGCATTGTGTTAACAAATACCTTAATTCTCAACACCAGGAACCAGCCAAAATGTCATTGATGTGTGCTACTTATTCCACTTAGTTGCTTTAAAAAAAGGAACGGTTTAGTTACATTTATATTTGTTGCATTTCCAGTTAGTTTTTGGTAAATAAAAATTACTGGCTTTTGTGCTATCCTGATGTGTATATTTTTCCGGCTTCTCTTAATCCGTTTTACCTTTACTTTGAATTGCATGGTCAATATATTCAACCATTTGGACCTCAAAAAGGTAAAACAATATATATTGCTTATGCACAACACCTGCACTGAATCTGTCCTCTTTGTATTATCTTGTTAGTCTATGGAAACTGATGCAAGCTAAAAGTGGCCTACGTCATTAGTGCTTAAGTAACTTATATATTTTATTTGTCTGAACCCACACGCCTTCTTAATACACAAATTACTTCAATATTTTCTACATAAGATAATAAGTGTAGTTATGTTAATAATTCAATTTTATTTAGCATACATTTGATATTGCTGAACAGAAGTACTGATGCAAAGTGAAGCTCACTAAGTGGTCCAATTAATAGGTGGGGAACAAAATAAAGGAGGTCAAATTGAAAAGCAAATCATGGGAATAAATAAATAAAAATAAAACATTGAAGACACCAAATAACAGAAAAGATACTGCTCGGGAGGAAAAAGACGGAGTGTGAGCAGTTGGAAAAAAATGGGAGGACAGATGTGGAGAAGGGACAAGACAAGAAAATAGGAGTGTGCAGCGCAAATTCATTCTGAGAATAGATAACCTTGATGTTAAAAGCTACATCCGTTGGACATGTCTTTCTGTGACATATTGATGGCCCTTGAAAAAGAGTCGAG